>NC_059157.1:108922505-109073944 GCF_019923935.1 Bubalus bubalis | reverse complement strand
TTACTACTGAGGTGCTTGCCACATTCATGACATTATAGTTTTAGATTTGAAGTTTATCCTTTACTCCCTGGTAGCACTTAGTTATAAATTCCTTGGCTAAATTCAGTTGGAAAATGAGATGCTCCTTATCTCAGTCTCAATTTCCTTATGTGATAAAAGCACAAAAGTTACTTTTTATGATCTGTCTCCTGAGGTTTAAATGCCAGTCTCACCTCTTTTACCCTTGACACATTGTCCTAAGATGGTCTGACAATCGAGACATTTTAGATGCCATAGGATATTTCATAACTTTAAATATTTTATACCAAATTAAATGTTAATTATATGCTGGTCAAGGAAGAAAATCGCTGAAGTATTTAATTAACATTTAATTTATTAGTCATCAAATATTTAAGTAGTTCCTATCTAAAGGACTTTTCCTCTTCATTAGTGGAAAGTTGGCAACAAGTTACCATTGTTAGTTACTGCAGCTCCTACTAATCCAAGTGTGATTGCCTTTCTGTGTGCATGCTCAGTCGTGTCCAACTCTTTGTGACCCCATGGTCTGTAGCCTGCCAGGCTCCTCTGTCCTTGGGATTCTCCAGGCAAGAATACTGGAGTGGGTTGCCATTTCCCTCTCCAGGGGATCTTTCCAACCCAGGGATTGAGCCCATGTCTCTTGCATTGGCAGGCAGATTCTTTATCACTGCATCACCTGGGAAACCTGATGACCTTTCTAGATTTCTTTAAAATACCTCTGTATACACATCCAGGTAGACCAAATATAGAAGGACGTATTTCTAAAGTCCCCTTTTACCCCATTTCTGTGAGTCCAGTTGATTACCACTTAGACATATTTTCTTGTAGAAACCCTATGTTTTTATGGGACTTTACAGTTTGAAAACTGCCTTAAAATTTTCATGATTTCAGTTTGCCTTGACACTAGCAACTACTTTCATGAAATTTGTAGAGTGGGTAGGATCACTGATATCTTATGGAGTTGGATTCTCAAAGGGTTTGTGTAACTTTCCAGTGTCACTGTGCCAGAGGTGGATTTGGTCCGAGATTTTCTGCCTGTGAGTTTAGCCTACTTATGATCAATGTGATTAAGATGGTATTTCAACCTTGGAAAAGTCCTGACAGTTACTTCATTGACCAAATTTATCTTCTAACTTATTATGAGTGAAAAACATAGCCTATACATGATTCTCTTGAATATATGTTTATTTAAGTACTGGATCATTTTTTGTGTATGGCCATAAGACAAAAATTTTCTATTTGGAGCCATGTGGTTCTCCATATATTTAATACATTTATTACTTGTATTATTCAATTTATTGAATGCATGATTCCATTCCTTTAGATTTTTGCTAATTTTTGGTCTAGTAGGTCTACCCCTTTCTCAAAGTATGTTGAATCTTCCTGGTATATATGTTGTTTATTTAGTAAGTTCTGTTTGCATTTCTAATACTTTTTGCTTTACATATTTATCTGCTGTGTATTTGGTGACTGTGGTATCTTCTTTGTAAATAGTGCAAAATACCTCTTTAGATGTGTTTGATGTTTTCATAACCTTGCCGATTTTAAAATGTTTCATTCAACTTATCTTTTATTTATATTTTCCCAGATTCTGTTTGTATAATTCTTTACTTTTAGCCTTTCATTATCACTTTAAGTATTTCTTGTAAGCTTAGGGTTTTGTTTGTTTGTTTGCTTTTGTTTAATAAACATTTCTGAGTTTTGTCTTTTGTCTTTAATGGCAGAATTCTGTCATGTCCTGAACAAGAACTGGTATGCTTGATGTTCTCTCTCTCTTTTTTGGTTTGTATTCATTTACATAGTTGCATCCTCTTTTTATTTACATGGCTGGTTGAGATATTGAAGCATATAAGTGAACATAGTTTAGGTGTTTTATTTGGTTATTTTGATATATTTATACATTTGTAAAATCACATCTTCAATCAAGATAACAAGCATTCCTATCACCTGCAAAACTTCCTTGTGTTTCTTTGTAATCCATCCCTCTCTTCACCTCTGGTTTCAGGCAAACCCTTCTGCTTTTTACTAATATAAATTAGTCTGAATCTTCTAGAATTTTATGTGAATTGAATCATAGAGAATGTACTTTTTTGGCCTCACTTCTTTCAAATGGCATAAAGATTTTGATTCACCCACTTTGTGTAGCAGTTGCTTTTAATAGTCTATAGCATGGATATATGATAATTTGCTTATCCAGTGACCTGTTGCTGAATATTTGGGTGGTTTCCAGTTTTTGGACTTTATGAAGAATGTTGCTATGAATATTCATGTAGAAGTCTTTGTATGGACATATGCTTTCATTTCTCTTGAGTAAATATGTAGTAGCAAAAAGGTGGGTTATATGGTAGATACAGATTTAACTTTATAAGACTCTGCCAAACTGTTTTCCAAAGTGGTTAAACCATTTTAAATTCTGACCAGCTGTATATGAGAGTTCCATTGTTTCATGTCCTCACCAACACAGAGGATTATAATAGGACCCAGAGTCTACATAATATTCTCAATGTCGAGTTATTTGATATACAGAGAACCAGAGAAATGCAACCAATATGGAAGGGAAAAGACAGTAAGTAGATGCCAACCCTGAAATGGCCCAGATGTTGGAATTGTCAAAGTCTTTTATCATGTGTTGTAACTATGCTCCATGAAGTCAAGGTAAACACATTGAAAATGAATGGGAAAATAGGAGCTTTCTGCAGAGAAATAAAACTATAAAAAAAAGAATCTAATGGAAATTTTAGAATGAAAAAATATAAAATAGAGAAGCTCACCACATGTGTGAATTCAATAGTATAGTGAAGACATAGAAACAGGTCAATGAATTTGAAGGTAATCTGAGAAACAAAGGAATAAAAGGTTGAAAAAGTTAACAATCTCAGAGACTCATGGAATGATATCAAAAGGTCTAACTTAATGTCCTTGGATGAGAAGAAACAGATACTGAGGCAGAAAGCACATTTAAAGAAATAATGGCCGAAATTTCCTAAGTATGGAGAAGATACAGCCATATGTTTACAGGTTCAGGAAGCTTGGTGAAACTTGAACAGCACAAAGTCAAAAAAGTTGTAGTCAGATGCATCATAGTCTGATGAAATAAAGATAAAGTCTTAAAGGCAGCTAGAGAAAGGTGACATTATGCAGAGGGAAACAGTGATTAGAACAACTGTGGATTTCTCATCAAAAACCACGGAGGGCGGGAGAGGGTGAAACAACAACTTTAAGTGCTTTAAAGAAATGAACTGTCAACCTCAAATTCTACATCCAATGAAAATTTCCACCAGGAATGACAGCAAAATAAAGACATTTTTTTCTCAGATGAAGGAAAGCTAAGAGAATTCATCAGGAGCAGAACCGCTTCTTAAGAAATACCAAGGAAAATTTTCAGCTGAAAGGGTCCTCAAGATTAAAGGTAGAGCAACAGAAGTGGCAAGTCTCTGGCTGAATAGAAAAAACTATTTTTTTTCTCTTAAGGTTTTTAAAGTATGTATGACTGAAAAAAGCAAAAACTTGTAAGATTTTTAGTATATGAAGATGCAATATGAAGGACCATTATAACATGAATTTTGGTGGAAGGACCTATATGGTTGGAAGGCTTTTACCTTTAATATGAAGTGGAACAAAATTAGCTCCGATTAGACTGAGAAAGTATGGTTAGATATTAATATTCTAATATCCAGACCAGCCACCAACAAACAAGACAAAGCAAAAGATATATAGCCAAAAATCCAATAGATAAATTACAGTGGAATAGTAGAACTATTTAAATAATCCAAATTAATATCTTTTCATTTTCATTTTTTTTTTGGTGTTGATTTGTTAAAGTTGACATTCATTTCACTTGTTAATCTGGAAGCTGTACTTTTCTTTCTGTTCTATTTTCTACTATTCAAACTCATATATTTATTTCTCTACTATTTATTTTAAAGTATCTTGCTTATTTTCCCCATGAAGACCCTGTATCTTCCCTTTATTTTCCCTCTCATTATCCCAATAAAATAAGTCTGTATGCTTTCACTATGCCCATCTCATTAGCTCCTCCCAGCCTCAACCCAGATGAGACTTTTGGAAGACATCTTTTTTCCCTCAATCCCAACTTCAGAAGTGTTGCTGAAATAGTTTAGTACTTTTAATTCTTGGATATTATCAACATGTTAAGTGAACTGTGGAACAATGGTAATGACCATAATAGACAGTCTCTAAGCATTTGTTTGTTTGTTTTTTTGCCATGTGGCACCTGGGATCTTCGTTCCCTGGCTAGGGATCAAACCTGTGCCCCCTGCACTGAAAGTACAGAGTCCTAACCACTGGATTGTCAGAGAAGTCCCAGTCTTTAAGTATTTGTGGATATTGGGAATTTGGTCATTCCTTTTAGTCTCTCCTTTGAAATATGATTTGTAATCTAGGAACTGAGTTAGATCTGGTGTGGGCAGTTAAAGGACCTTCAAATCTTTCATATCCTTGGGAAATCCCTGCCTTCCTCTGTTTACTCGAGTTAAAGGGCAGAGTGGTTGCCTCTGAACCCTCCAGTGGTTTCACAGTGTGGGACGTCTCTGGTCAAGGGGGCAGATAGAAGCATTGTGCTAATTATTAAGCTGTTGTCTGTCACCTACAAAGCCACCCTTCTTCACCTTGCTTTGTGATAACCTGTCAACTGCACTTCGCTAGCTGGTTCCTGATTAGAATTTGCCAGGAGCGGATACTAAAAGGGAGGTTCCAAGGCTAAAGGAGGAAGATGGGGTTTATTGCTTTCTGTTTACTTTTTTAAAATATAAATTTATTTATTTTAATTGGAGGCTAATTACTTTGCAATATTGTATTGGTTTTGCTATACATCAACATGAATCTGCCACGGGTGTACACATGTTCCCATCCTGAACCCCCCTCCCACCTCCCTCCCCATACCATCCCTCTGGGTCATCCCAGTGCACCATCGCCGAGCATCTTGTATCATGCATCAAACCTGGACTGGCGATTTGTTTCATATATGATATTATACATGTTTCAATGCCATTCTTCCAAATCATCCCACCCTCACCCTCTCCCACAGAATCCAAAAGACTGTTCTATACATCTGTGTCTCTTTGCTGTCTCACATACAGGGTTATCGTTACCATCTTCCTAAATTCCGTATATATGCATTAGTATACTGTATTGGTGTTTTTCTTTCTGGCTTACTTCACTCAGTATAATAGGTTCCAGTTTCACCTACCTCATTGGAACTGATTCAAATGTATTCTTTTTAATGGCTGAGTAATACTCCATTGTGTATATGTACCACAGTTTTCTTATCCATTCATCTGCTGATGGACATCTAGGTTGCTTCCATGTCCTGGCTATTATAAACAGTGCTGCAATGAACATTGTCTCTTTCAATTCTGGTTTCCTCTGTGTGATGCCCAGCAGTGGGATTGCCTGGTGGCTCAGAGGTTAAAGTGTCTGCCTGGAATGCGGGAGAACTGGGTTCGATGCTTGGGTCGGGAAGATTCCCCTGGAGAAGGCAATGGAACCCCACTCCAGTACTCTTGCCTAGAGAATCCCATGGAGGGAGGAACCTGGTGGGCTACAGTCCATGGGGTCGCAAAGAGTTGGACACGACTGAGTGACTTCACTTTCACTATGACAGTTCTATTTCTAGTTTTTTAAGGAATCTCCACACTGTTGTCCATAGTGTCTGTACTAGTATGCATTCCCACCAACAGTGTAAGAGGGTTCCCTTTTCTCCACACCCTCTCCAGCATTTAGTGCTTGTAGACTTTTGGATAGCAGCCATTCTGACTGGCGTGAAATGGTATCTCATTGTGATTTTGATTTGCATTTCTCTGATAATGAGTGATGTTGAGCATCTTTTCATGTGTTTGTTAGCCATATGTATGTCTTCTTTGGAGAAATTTCTATTTAGGTCTTGGGCCCCTTTTTTGATTGGGTCTTTTATTTTTTTGGAATTGAGCTGCAGGAGTTGCTTGTATATTTTTGAGATTAATTCTTTGTCAGTTGCTTCATTTGCTATTATTTTCTCCCATTCTGAAGGCTGTCTTTTCACCTTGCTTATAGTTTCCTTTGTTGTGCAGAAGCTTTTAAGTTTAATTAGGTCCCATTTGTTTATTTTTGCTTTTATTTCCAATATTCTGGGAGGTGGGTCATAGAGGATCCTGCTGTGATTTATGTTGGAGAGTGTTTTGCCTATGTTTTCCTCTAGGAGTTTTATAGTTTCTGGTCTTACCTGTAGATCTTTAATCCATTTTGAGCTTATTTTTGTGTATGGTGTTAGAAAGTGTTCTAGTTTCATTCTTTTACAAGTGGCTGACCAGTTTTCCCAGCACCACTTGTTAAAGAGATTGTCTTTTCTCCATTGTATATTCTTGCCTCCTTTGTCGAAGATAAGGTGTCCATAGGTACGTGGATTTGTCTCTGGGCTTTCTATTTTGTTCCATTGATCTATATTTCTGTCTTTGTGGCAGTACCATACTGTCTTGATGACTATGGCTTTGTAGTAGAGTCTGAAGTCAGGCAGGTTGATTCCTCCAGATACAATAGACCAGTTAGACCTAATTGATATCTATAGGATATTTCACCCCAAAACAATGAATTTCACCTTTTTCTCAAGCACACATAGAACTTTCTTCAGGACAGATCACATCCTGGGCCATAAATCTAGCCTTGGTAAATTCAAAAAAACTGAAATCATTCCAAGCATCTTTTCTGACCACAATGCAGTAAGATTAGATCTCAATTATAGGAGAAAAAGTATGAAAAATTCCAACATATGGAGGCTGAACAACACGCTGCTGAATAACCAACAAATCACAGAACAAATAAAAAAAGAAATCAAAATATGTATAGAAATGAGTGAAAATGAAAACACAACAACTCAAAACCTGTGGGACACTGTAAAAGCAGTGCTAAGGGGAAGGTTCATAGCAACACAGGCATACCTCAAGAAACAAGAAAAAAGTCAAATAAATAAACTCTACACCTAAAGCAACTAGAAAAGGAAGAAATGAAGAACCCCAGGGTTAGTAGAAGGAAAGAAATCTTAAAAATTAGGGCATAAATAAATGCAAACGAAACAAAAGAGACCATAGCAAAAATCAACAAAGCCAAAAGCTGGTTCTTTGAGAGGATAAATAAAATTGACAAACCATTAGCCAAACTCATCAAGAAACAAAGGGAGAAAAATCAAATCAATAAAATTAGAAATGAAAATGGAGAGATCACAACAGACAACACATAAATAAAAAGGGTCATAAGAGACTACTATCAGCAACTATATGCCAATAAAATGGACAACTTTGAAGAAATGGAAAAATTCTTAGTAAAGTACAACTTTCTAAATCTGAACCAGGAAGAAATAGAAAATCTTAACAGACCCATCACAAGCACTGGAATTGAAACTATAATCAGAAATCTTCCAGCAAACAAAAGCCCAGGTCCAGATGGCTTCACAGCTGAATTCTACCAAAAATTTAGAGAAGAGCTAACACCTATCCTGCTCAAACTCTTCCAGAAAATTGCAGAGGAAGGTAAACTTCCAAACTCATTCTATGAGGCCACCATCACCCTAATATCAAAACCTGACAAAGATGCCACACAAAAACAAAAATTACAGGCCAATATCACTGATGAACATAGATGCAAAAATCCTTAACAAAATTCTAGCAACCAGAATCCAACAACACATTAAAAAGGCCATACACCATGACCAAGTGGGCTTTATCCCATGGATGCAAGGATTCTTCAATATCCACAAATCAATCAAGGTAATACACCACATTAACAAATTGAAAAATAAAAGCCATATGATTATCTCAATAGATGCAGAGAAAGCCTTTGACAAAATTCAACATCCATTTATGATAAAAAATAAAACTCTCCAGAAAGCAGGAATAGAAGGAACATACCTCAACATAATAAAAGCTATATATGTCAAACCCACAGCAAACATTATCCTCAATGGTGAAAAATTGAAAACATTTCCCCTAAAGTCAGGAACAAGACAAGGGTGCCCACTCTCACCACTATTATTCTACATAGTTTTGGAAGTTTTGGCCACAGCAATCAGAGCAGAAAAAGAAATAAAAGGAATCCAAATTGGAAAAGAAGAAGTAAAACTCTCACTGCAGATGACAAGATCCTCTACATAGAAAACCCTAAAGACTCCACCAGAAAATTACTAGAGCTAATCAATGAATATAGTAAAGTTTCAGGATATAAAATCAACACACAGAAATTCCTTGCATTCCTATACACTAATAATGAGAAAATAGAATGAGAAATTAAGGAAAAATTCCATTCACCATTGCAATGAAAAGAATAAAATGCTTAGGAATATATCTACCTAAAGAAACAAAAGACCTATATATACAAATAAAATACTGGTGAAAGAAATCAAAGAGGACACTAATAGATGGAGAAATATACCATGTTCATGGATTGGAAGAATCAATATAGTGAAAATGAGTATACTACCCAAAGCAATCTATAGATTCAATGCAATCCCTATTAAACTACCAACGGTATTTTTCACAGAGCTAGAATAAATAATTTCACAATTTGTATGGAAATACAAAAAACCTTGAATAGCCAAAGCAATCTTGAGAAAGAAGAATGGAACTGGAGGAATCAACCTGCCTGACTTCAGGCTCTACAACAAAGCCACAGTCATCTGTTTACTTTTGGGTGTCCCCACTCAAAAGTAAACAAAAGTGTAAGGCTTCTTCACTCCAGCAGCAGAACTTCCTTTCTGTCACAGCAGCTGAGTTTGGTTTGCAGTTTTTTTCCAGCACCTGGAAAATCAATCTCATTGCACCTCCCAGAGACCCCACATCAGCTGGTACTCCCTCCTCAGTACACTCTGTCCCTCTGGAGGTTTTGTTTTCCTTCTCTAAGTTGTAATAATTACACACTCTTCCATTGCTCCTCCAGCCCTAGGAGTGCAGCAATTTCTTGTACTTGATGCCTCCATGTTTCCCTAATGTTGTTTTATTCTTTCATTTTCCCAATAAGTAACTTTATACAATTCTTTAAACTAAAGTCTCTCTATTCACATTTCTTCTGTGGTTTTTCTGACTGCCTTAACTGATACAAGATCTCACGTGAGCTCATACCTGGAACCACATACATGATATTTAGGCAAGGCCACCATGGGAGCCCTTGAGACTCATAATCTTTGCAGAAAAGGCACGAACATTCTCATTTTTCAGTTCCCCAGGCCCTGTGTGAAAAGGATGACATGGATTATGGCTTCTATAGTCAAGATCCACCCCTTTCCAGACCCAGAAGTCATATCTTTCTAGAGCTGACAAGACTGAGCAGGAGTGCCCAGATGCCCAGAAAGTTCGGCAGTTATGTAGAGGCATGATCTTCAGCCCTGTTGAGAGTCTGCAAAGCCAGCCAAGAAGGGTTGGTCCTGAGAGGGGTAGAGTTCATGTTGCAGAACTCCCTGGAGTCTGTGGCCAGAGCCTGTAGGAGAGCTTATGGTAACCGTGCTTTGGTAGCTGCTATAGGTCACATCATCAGGATTTGGGGGAGCCAAGGGAGACTTGATGTGCAATGAGGAATCTGGGCAAAGTTTTGAAGACTGTTTGGCATGCCACTAATACTTGTATCTTCAGTTTATGGAACACTCTATCTTAGACACGTTATATGACTGGTGCGCTAAGTGCAGGCGGCTGCACCCGGCGTGCTAAGGGCAGGAGGCTGCGACCGGTGCGCTAAGTGTGGCCGAGAGGAGCCACCCCACGTCTGTCAGGGGCAGAAGCTGGTAGGACCCCATGCGCGAAGGGTGGCGGCCAAGAGGAGCTACTCCGCGTCCGAGGTCAGGGGGGCGGCCAAGAGGAGATACCCAGGGTCCGAGGTCAGAGGGGGGCGGCCAAGAGGAGATACCCAGCGTCCGAGGTCAGGGGCGGCGACGAGAGGAGTTACCCTGCATCCGAGGTCAGGGGCGGCAGCTGGGAGGAGCTACCCCACGCTCCTAAGCCCGAGGCCAGGGGCGGTGGCTGGGAGGAGCAACAGACATCTGAGGCTAGAGGCGGTGGCTGGGAGGACCAACCCCACGTCCAAGGAGCTGTGGCTGTGTGGGCACAGGACGGCCTAGAGGAGCTATCTCACTTTGAAGGTCAGGAAGGGTGGCAGTGAGGAGATACCCCTCGTCCAAGGTAAGGAGCAATGGCTGCGCTTTGCTGGGGCAGCTGTGAAGAGATACCCCACGCCCAAGGTAAGAGAAACCCAAGTAAGACAGTAGGTGTTGCAAGAGGGCATCAGTGGGCAAACACACTGAAACCATACTCACAGAAAACTAGTCAATCTAATCACACTAGGGCCACAGCCTTGTCTAACTCAATGAAACTAAGCCATGCCTGTGGGGCAACCCAAGATGGGCGGGTCATGGTGGAGAGATCTGACAGAATGTGGTCCACTGGAGAAGGGAATGGCAAACCACTTCAGTATTCTTGCCTTGAGAACCCCATGAACAGTATGAAAAGGCAAAATGATAGGATACTGAAAGAGAAACTCCCCAGGTCAGTAGGTGCCCAATATGCTACTGGAGATCAGTGGAGAAATAACTCCAGAAAGAATGAAGGGATGGAGCCAAAGCAAAAACAATACACAGCTGTGGATGTGACTGGTGATAGAAGCAAGGTCCGATGCTGTAAAGAGCAATATTGCATAGGAACCTGGAATGTTAGGTCCATGAATCAAGGCAAATTGGAAGTGGTCAAACAAGAGATGGCAAGAGTAAATGTCGACATTCTAGGAATCAGCGAACTGAAATGGACTGAAATGGGTGAATTTAACTCAGATGACCATTATATCTACTACTGCGGGCAGGAATCCCTCAGAAGAAATGGAGTAGCCATCATGGTCAACAAGAGTCCGAAATGCAGTACTTGGATGCAATCTCAAAAACGACAGAATGATCTCTGTTCGTTTCCAAGGCAAACCATTCAATATCACAGTAATCCAAGTCCATGCCCTAACCATGAAGAAGCTGAAGTTGAACGGTTCTATGAAGACCTACAAGACCTTTGAGAACTAACACCCAAAAAAGACGTCTTTTTCATTATAGGGGACTGGAAAGCAAAAGTAGGAAGTCAAGAAACACCTGGAGTAATAGGCAAATTTGGCCTTGGAATATGGAATGAAGCAGGGCAAAGACTATTAATAGAGTTTTGCCAAGAAAATGCACTGGTCATAGCAAACACCCTCTTCCAACAACACAAGAGAAGACTCTATACATGGACATCACCAGATGGTCAACACTGAAATCAGATTGATTCTATTCTTTGCAGCCAAAGATGGAGAAGCTCTATACAGTCAGCAAAAACAAGACCAGGAGCTGACTGTGGCTCAGACCATGAACTCCTTATTGCCAAATTCAGACTTAAATTGAAGAAAGTAGGGAAAACCACTAGACCATTCAGGTATGACCTAAATCAAATCCCTTATGATTATACAGTGGAAGTGAGAAATAGATTTAAGGGCCTAGATCTGATAGATGGAGTGCCTGATGAACTATGGAATGAGGTTTGTGACATTGTACAGGAGACAGGGATCAAGACCATTCCCATGGAAAAGAAATGCAAGAAAGCAAAATGGCTGTCTGGGGAGGCCTTACAAATAGCTGTGAAAAGAAGAGAAGTGAAAAGAAAAGGAGAAAAGGAAAGATATAAACATCTGACTGCAGAGTTTCAAAGAATAGCAAGAAGAGATAAGAAAGCCTTCCTCAGCGATCAATGCAAAGAAATAGAGGAAAACAACAGAATAGGAAAGACTAGAGATCTGTTCAAGAAAATCAGAGATACCAAAGGAACATTTCATGCAAAGATGGGCTCGATAAAGGACAGAAATGGTATGGACCTAACAGAAGCAGAAGATATTAAGAAGAGATGGCAAGAATACACAAAAGAACTGTACAAAAAAGATCTTCATGACCCAGATAATCACGATGGTGTGATCACTGACCTAGAGCCAGACATCCTGGAATGTGAAGTCAAGTGGGCCTTAGAAAGCATCACTACAAACAAAGCTAGTGGAGGTGATAGAATTCCAGTTGAGCTATTCCAAATCCTGAAAGATGATGCTGTGAAAGTGCTGCACTCAATATGCCAGCAAATTTGGAAAACTCAGCAGTGGCCACAGGACCGGAAAAGGTCAGTTTTCATTCCAATCCCAAAGAAAGGCAATGCCAAAGAATGCTCAAACTACCGCACAATTGTGCTCATCTCACATGCTAGTAAAGTCATGCTCAAAATTCTCCAAGCCAGGCTTCAGCAATATGTGAACCGTGAACTACCAGATGTTCAAGCTGGTTTTAGAAAAGGCAGAGGAACCAGAGATCAAATTGCCAACATCTGCTGGATCATGGAAAAAGCAAGAGAGTTCCAGAAAAGCATCTATTTCTGCTTTATTGACTATGCCAAAGCCTTTGACTGTGTGGATCACAATAAACTGTGGAAAATTCTGAAAGAGTTGGGAATACCAGACCACCTGATCTGCCTCTTGAGAAATTTGTATGCAGGTCAGGAAGCAGCAGTTAGAACTGGACATGGAACAACAGACTGGTTCCAAATAGGAAAAGGAGTACGTCAAGGCTGTATATTGTCACCCTGTTTATTTAGCTTATATGCAGAGTACATCATGAGAAATGCTGGACTGGAAGAAACACAAGCTGGAATCAAGATTGCCGGGAGAAATATCAATAACCTCAGATATGCAGATGACACCACCCTTATGGCAGAAAGTGAAGAGGAACTCAAAAGCCTCTTGATGAAAGTGAAAGTGGAGAGTGAAAAAGTTGGCTTAAAGCTCAACATTCAGAAAACAAAGATCATGGCATCTGGTCCCACCACTTCATGGGAAATAGATGGGGAAACAGTGGAAACAGTGTCAGACTTTATTTTTGGGGGCTCCAAAATCACTGCAGATGGTGACTGCAGCCATGAAATTAAAAGACGCTTACTCCTTGGAAGGAAAGTTATGACCAACCTAGATAGCATATTCAAAAGCAGAGACATTACTTTGCCAACAAAGGTTCGTCTAATCAAGACTATGGTTTTTCCTGTGGTCATGTATGGATGTGAGAGTTGGACTGTGAAGAAGGCTGAGCGCCGAAGAATTGATGCTTTTGAACTGTGGTGTTGGAGAAGACTCTTGAGAGTCCCTTGGACTTCAAGGACATCCAACCAGTCCATTCTGAAGGAGATCAGCCCTGGGATTTCTTTGGAACGAATGATGCTAAAGCTGAAACTCCAGTACTTTGGCCACCTCATGCGAAGAGTTGACTCATTGGAAAAGACTCTGATGCTGGGAGGGATTGGGGGCAAGAGGAGAAGGGGACGACAGAGGATGAGATGGCTGGATGGCATCACTGACTCGATGGACGTGAGTCTGAGTGAACTCCGGGAGTTGGTGATGGACAGGGAGGCCTGGCGTGCTGCAATTCATGGGGTCGCAAAGAGTCAGACATGACTGAGCGACTGATCTGATCTGATCTGATATGTATTATGTTTATTAGTCCTTATGAGAACCCATTTTGTAAAGATGGAAGTAGCTTTAAATAGGTTCAGTAATTTACTCAGTCATAGAGTCATGTGGTTATTAAGGTTGGGAGTTGGACTTCAGGTCCAGGTCTGTCTTGAACCTAGAATTCCTGTGTTAATTCTTTTTAAAAAATATTTATTTATATTTCTTTCTTTATTATTTATTTGACTGCGCTGGATCTCAGCTGTGGCATATGGGATCCTCCATCTTCACTGTGGCATGTAGGATCTTTAGTTGTGGCATGCAGACTCTTAGTTGTGGCGTGTGGGATCCAGTTCCTCAGCTAAGGAACAAACCTGAGTCCCCTGCATTGGGACTGTGGTGTCTTAGCCCCTGGACCAACAGAGTAGTCCTGTAAATGTTATTCTTTACCTTTTCACTCTGTAGAAATTTTGATAGGTGAGAAGTCAGTATTCCAAGTGGGAGAAAGAGCATCATGCTTTTTTGGCTGTACCTGCCTAGTTCCTACTCCTCTCTATGAGACTGAAGTTAGTTTTACAAAAATAATACTAATTTAAAATCATAATTTATGTCTGCTTTATCTCTAGGTGGTTTGAATTTTTCTCCTCTGGTTCAAGTTGTGTTTGCTCTTTGTTAACCCAACATAGCTCTTGAGAGAACAAATCACTTTTCTTTTTTCTAACTGTTCTCTCTGTCCCTCCAGCCTGGACTTGCTTTCATGTAACTGATTGATCTTTAAACTATATTGGGTACTTTCCCTTGAGTGTAGAAAGATTGCTGATTCTCCCATAGCTATTTAGCCTGCATGTGCAGAGAGTTAATATCGCATGAAAGCAGCGGGAGAGAAGTGTAGTTGAGAAGCAGGATGGGAAGGATCACTGTCTTCCCTCTCATTAGATAACAAATTCCTGAAAGGCAGGGCTCTATTTACTATTACTGTCACATTGTTAAATTGCATTAAATAACTGACCCAGGGCTTTTGTTTTAAAGTATTTTATAGCCTGTTCAGGGCTTCCCAGATGGCTCAGTGGTAAAGAATCCACCTGCCAATGCCGCAGCTGCCGGAAATGTGTTCCATCCCTGGGTCCGGAAGATCCCTTGAAGGAGGAAGTGGCAGCCAACTCCATCATTCTTGCTCGTGATACCCCATGGACAGAGGAGCCTGGAGGGCTATAGTCCATGTGGTTGCAAAGAGTCGGACACGAATGAGCATGCACGCATAGCCTGTCTGATAAGAAGAGCATGACTAGTCATCTGCACGTACTTTTGCCAGGTTGTCCTCAGGTCTGCTATCATTGGTAGTGATGTGAATGAAGCTGTTTGATGGGTTTGCTGCCACAAGAGAGTGGTGACTCTTTGTTATTAACAAACAAACACTGCTACTCTTGAAAAGGCAAAACTATTTTGAACCAACACTCTACATTTTTATTTTAATTGTATAATCTCAGAATATTTAAATTCAAACTTAGTGTGGGAATCATAAATCTGAAAAGGGAGTTTCTAGGACCACATCATGGAGGTAGCATGTGGCAATGGAAAGAACACTGGTTTTGGAGTCAGAGGACTCGATGCTTGGCTTCATCACTTACTAGTGGTGTGCTCTTGTGTCACATAGGATCTCGAAACTTCATCCGTCTTATTTCTAAAACAGAGATAGAACATGCGACTGTGTCATATCACATAGTACTGGTATCAGTTAGGGTGAGGTCAGCTACAAGTAACAGAAAATTCAAGTTAAATTGGCTTAAGTAACAGCGAGACTTTATTAGAGTATATAATTGGAAGGCTAGGGCTAGGTGGGCCTCAGGTTTGGTGGGATTCAGCAGACCAGTAGGGTGATCAGGAATTTTTTTTCTTTTCCGCTCTGTCCTTCTTTGCCTTTCCTGAGAATATGCCCCATTGTCGTCACTACTCCAGGCTGTGAGCTTCCTTGTCCACATTTGAAGTGTGGACGTAAGGAAACTGTCTGAAGTTTCAGAAGAGAGATGATTACTCTCCTTACAGATCTCTGGAAAATTCAGTGTGCAGTCTCACTGACCCAAATTGTGTCATGTTCCTACTCTTGAACCAGTAACTGTAGCCTGGGGTCAGGATAATAATTCTTTTCCAGCATGCTCCATGTCTAGAACCAGGTGTGGCATGAAGCATGCAGGCCACAATGGGCAGGATGTAAATTCTAGGATGGGACTCTAGGCAGCTACCGAGAGACGGGGTGGCGGGGAATGGAGGTTAGGGTAGCAACAACCACAATTTCCATGATAACAACATTGAGGATAAAATCAGGCAGCTTGTGATTGTGGTTATTCAAATTCTGTGTCCCACAGAGCCTTCGGAAGCACTTCTGAGGGTGTGAGGAGGCAGGACACTCATCCCCAACCTGTGCTCAACACACACACCTTCAACAAAGGCAGCTCTGACTGGTGAACTCCGGAAAAAGATACATATAAAGCCTTCTATATGGTATTATTATTATTAATAATGTAACAAAACTACTATTATCTTAATTGATTTAGTTTGTATCCTATAGACTTTGCTATTCACTTTCTGTTTTGCCAAGAGAGGAAACAGATCATTTTGTATCTTGCCAAGGCCCAAAGAGTGTTGAGTAATGCTGATGCCAATAAGCTTATGTCATTTTCAGCTTGTAATATATTTGAAAGCACCTTTTATGCACCTGCAAATGCAGATTGGTTTCTGTTTACTGTTGCAAGAGACACCTTTTATTAAGATGTAAGCAGAGAGGAAATAAAATTATAGAAGGAGTCTTCAGTTTTGACCTTCTTGACTTTGTTGCTAATAAACTGTCAAGATAACACATTACCTTATACAGAACACCTTAAAATATTCAAGACTCCACTGGTCAGATTCCTTAACCAAAGGAAAGATAAATCTATGTATAAACAGGTAGATTACCAATTTATATTGTCTCCTTTTTGTTTATCAGTCATTGAAGTTCAAGGCCACAGTGGCTTGAATTTTTTCTGTCTGAAAGCTTAACCTGGAGTTTTTGGATAAGGACTCCTAGCTCTTCAGTCTTCTAACCTTGGAATGTCATTCAAACTAGAGTCTCCCTCTAATGTGGCCTCAATTATTCAATATGCCTTTAATCTTACAAATTAACCAAATCCCTTCCACTGCCCTTGCCTGAGGCTCAGAGTAGACCTTTATCAGTTAATGAAATTTGACTTGAAAATTTTGAGGTTTTTATCATTTATGTTTAATTTTAAATTCGATTTTTACCTTTATTATAAGAGTTAAAGCTGTATTAAGAGCTGTTTCCCCCAAAGTTTGAGAGTATTGTTTTAAAACAATAGATTTTATTAAAATCCTTAGGATAAAATGGTTCCATCACATATGGGCTGGCTTTGGATATAAAATTTCTTCATCTAGCATTTGACATGAATTTGGGAGCTCCTGTCTTCTGCCTTCTTCTCTCTCTACTTTCCTCTCTGCTTTTCTTTCTTTTCCTCCCCTCTCTTCCTTCCCCCTCCCTCGCCTCCTTCACTCAAGAGCTGTAAGACTGACAGCTTTGTCCTTCTCTGCCAACATTCCTTGGCTTAAGCACCTGCTCCATTAGTTACTGAACTAATGTGTAATTTCACTCATGAGATAAACTTTTCTACCTGAATTTTATGACCCAAATGGGACTTGGGCGGGGGCATAATTTCCCTCCTGTTCCCTGCACCCCAACCTCAAGTCCACTTAAGGCCCCCACTTCACCCCTTGTGACTTTGCCCAGAGCTGTGATTCATCTCTGGGTTTGCGTGACATCCTTCTAGGGCTCCTCTCCATCTACCTCGGCAGGGAATCCTGGAACATTAAGGACAGGCCCTTCTTTACTGGAACAGTTCTGTTCAACAAAACTCTGAGGACTGCCTGCTGGTCAGGTGCTGGCTGGTGATGTCAAGGTCACTTCCACCCTGTCCCTTGAAAGCTTTCCTTCCTTGAAACCCCCACCGGCTTCCTTCAGAGATCTCTCAGGAGTGACCGTGTGTGTCCATCAGATTCCCTATGGAAGAATCTCTCTCCCATGATGTAATAATCTCCACCTTGGAGCTTTTGCCTCTGGATGGCCAAGGGCTGTTTTGCATCAACCAGGCTGGGCGGGCTGCCGTGAGAGTCCTGCTGGCTTGCACACAGTGTACCCTCTGTCTCTGTACGTGGGGCTCGCCAAGGAGGGAGGCTGTGTCCTGGAAGTGAGTGCAGCACATACCACGGCCACCCCTGGTGTGGCACACACCTCCCTGGCCACTGCCACCCACTTGGGCTCTCCTGCCCTTCCCAGGAAGGACCGAATGGGTCCCTTGACAGGATTTCTAGTTCTTTCTCTGTCTCAGGGAGAGGGTACACATTGATATCAAAGGATTATGCTTGTTAAACTGACCCCGGGAGGGGCCGTTGACTGTCAGCACATTTGCAGCCCCTTCGGATGAGCTGAGCTGGCTCCTAGGAATTCTCCTGTCCGTCTCTCTGCCTCATTACCACACCAGTGTTTGCAGACTGGAAGTGTTTTCTGTACTCAGATTGTCAGCATTCACATGCTAACTCCTCTGCCTTCTATGTGCCTCTGGCCAAGTAAATTAATTTTCCTGGGCTTCAGGTTCTTCGGCTGTAAAACTGAGACTACATTTTTATCTGCCTCAGAGGCCTCCTTGGAGGCTCAGACAACCTATTGTTTGTGAAGAACTTAACCCAGTGCTCCATGCATTGTCAGTAAACACCCTTAATGTTTATTATAATCACACCTATATTTGGTGGTACTTCTGTTATCTTTCAGATATATATTTCCATATTCATTATCTGATTTAAACCGCCTAGTAATTCTGGAAGACAGAAGTTACTGTGTCTGTTTTCCACATGCAGAAACCAAGGCTCAGGGGAATTGACTAATTTGTTCAAAGCCAAGTGGCTAAAACCTGAGACACTTGCTCCCTGGGACTTTGGTCTGTGTGAGTTCCAGAGTGTCGGCTCTCCTCCTCACTGTCCCCACCTCACAGGGATGACCGACCCAGTGCAGTCAAGCTCCCAGGGTCTTGTCCAGGCACATCCCCATTAGAGGGGGCACTAACCGTGTTCACCCTCCTAATTCAGAATCTCACGTTTCTGAGAGCTCTTCCCTGGGTTCCTGAGTCAACCTCAAGCCTGCCCAGGCTCCCATCGCCTCTGGGTCAGGGATCCCTGAGCACTGGGCCCCTTCCCCCTCCCTCCTCATCCCTGCCCTGACCATCCCAGTTGCTCATCACTGTTCACCACCTCTTCTCGGCCATGAGAGGGTTCTTCCTTCCAGAACATGAGGGTGCCCTTCCATACACGCTGTGGCCTTGTGGTTGGAGAGGGAAGCTGGGTCATGCAGAATTTCAGAGCGTGGGGTCAGGCCTGCGAAGCCCCCGTCCAGAGTGCACAGGGAAACCTAAAGCGAGGGTCAGCCCAGAGGGGCGTCTCATGTTATGTCCTCTGGGGACAGCTCAGTGCCTTCAGAGTGAGCCTAGCTGGCTGCTTAGTACAGCTATTTAAAGGTCTCAAAGGGTGGATAAACATGACAGAGACTCCAAGGCTTCTATGAGTATATGAAAAATTCAGATGTAACCTTTAGATTGGGATTAACATTTCTCTTTCCTATCTCTCAGTCTTATCGTGTATGGTCTGGGGTGCTCCTGGATGTTATGAAGCTGCTCAGGATGATGGGACACCATGGTCCGCTGTGCTGGAGACATGTTGGACTAAACTGGTTTCTTCACTGGACGTCTTCACAGTCCTAACATAGCATGAACTCACACTCTCCAGAGAACGTTGCTTGCAGCGTTTCCAAACCTTTTGGACCCTGGGGTTTTCTGTTTTTTCCCACAGGGTACCCACTGAAGCAAGTATTTCAGTGGACTTGGAGGTAGATCCTGGGAGTTGGTCCTGATGGCCACCAGCAGCCATGTGGTGGGCTGAATAAGGCATTTTCACTGTGTGGGCTGCAGCCCTCTCAGCCTCATAATAAAGATATGGGGCCCCTTAATGATGTCTTCCACATCTGCCATTCCGTCCTTGGGATGGCACACATTTCAGATGTCTTCTGGGAGATGGAGAGGGGGAAGAAGTTTAAGGGGAGCAAGGAGAGGGCCCAGTGTGATCATTCCTGGGTAAAGCAGTCTCTTTAACTTTTATTGTCCTATTTCCTTTACTTGGAACCCAGTATGGTTGTGAACCCCCATTTTCACTCCCTGCACCCCTGTCATGGATTTACTTATTGTTGTTAAGTTGCTCAGTGGTATCAGACTCTCTGCGACCCCATGGACTGCAGCACACCAGGCTTCCCTGTCCCTCACCACATGGCTTTACTAACCCTTCCTTTTCCCTCTAACTATGAGCAGTCATCAAGTCCTGATGGCTGGGCCTCTAAGATACATCATGCAGTTCACCTCCCTGTGTCCACATCCCCTGCCATCAGCATCTCTGAGCTACACCCCTGCAACGGGCTCCTAGCTGGTGTCTCAGTTTATGTCTTGCTCCCTAAAATCCATTCTCTGTGATGCCAGCTTGAAACTTTCTCACTGGAAAAAAAAAGTTTATGTGGGATTTCTCTTTCAGGTGGCCCTTTTCCAAGTATGCTAATGGCTCTAGGATGGGATAGTGGTTGGAATGTGAAAATTGGCCTTTTGTTGCTATTTAGTCGCATAGTTATGTCTGACTCTTTGTGACCCTATGGAGTATAGCCACCAGGCGCCTCTGTCTATGGTATTCTCTAGGCAAGAATACTGGAGTGGGTTGCCATTTCCTTCTCCAGAGGATCTTCCCGACCCAGAGATTGAACCCAGGTCTCCTGCATTGCAGGCAGATTCTTTACTGATAAACCACCAGGGAAGGAAGATTGGCCTAGTGAGACTTATTTGTCCATTCATTAAAAAACATTTCCAAATGTCTTCTATAAGCACTATTCTTGGTACTGGGCACATATGACAGACAAGTTTACCCCTACAGTGGTTACAGTCCAGTGCACTGGTCCTCAAAGGTCAGCATGTGTCCATCCACAAGGAGGGCTTGCTAAACCAAGCCTGGGTCCAACCGCCAGAGTCTCCCAGGTGGTGCTGGTGTGACTTTTCCCGGGACCACCCTTTGAGCACCAATGATGTAATGAAAGGGAGAGAAAAGTACATGAGTAAGTAAGTGAAATAATTTCCAGTTGTAATTCTTGCCATAAAGGAACACCCAGGGTCTAGAGAGGGACTTACTTAAGGTGAGATGGGCAGAAGTTCCCTCTGAGAAGGCAATACTCAGGCCTAGACCTAAAGGAAGGGTGGGGTCTTGCTATGTCTGGAAAAGAATATTCAACAAAAATGAGCCTGTCCAAAGACTGCGTGGTGGGAAAGAGCTTGGCGTGTTTAGGAAACACACAGAAGGCCAGTGAGGCTGGAGCACAGAGAGAAAGGTGAGGCTCAAGGGAGATGGAGGGATAATCAGGGGCATTTCAGGTTTCAGTGAAAATCTTATCCTGGATGCAGTGGGATGCTTCTGAATGAGTTTCAGGCCAGCTGTGGAGTAGAGAGTAAATGTCAGGGAGCAGGGTGGTAGTTGGGATGCCAGCCTCAAGATTCGTTGCTGTGGTCCAGGGGAGAGAAGACAGTAGCTGAGAGTAGGATGCAGCAGGGAACCTGGAGAGGAGGAGATGGGTGAGAGGATGGATTTTAGAGGCTGAGCTGTCAGGACTTGGTAGCCGGGTGTGGGTGGAAGGGCATGGGAGAGAGCAGAGTTAAAGATGGCTGCCAAAATAAATGGGGCCCTCTGACGGGATTAGTGTTTTAAAAATCTGCTCAGGAAGATATAGCCATTGCGTACGAGTGTCTGCCCTCATGCATGTACCTGGTGCCCAGAGAGAGGGTTCCTGGCATGGCTTATTGTCTGCACACTCACTGCTAAATCCTCGAGGGGAGCCCCTCCCCTCCTCCTCACATCAGTCTCCATTCTACCAGTTGACTGGTTGCTCACCTTCCTGTCTCCTAATCATTTCTGTAGAGAAATCCATGTTACACATCACCAGGGATTTGTCTGGTATGTGGAAGACAAGGCAGGCACATCAATGGGGGAGCTTGATAAGCCTGCACATTATCAGATGACATTCCTGGAGGTGCAGGGTGGGGCTCAGGCATCTGAGCTATGGCTGGTTTGCATGATGCTGATGTAGAGGAAAAAAACCACTGGTTTACATGCTGCTCTGCACAGTGCGGTCCCGGGAACCACAGCATCAGCGTCACTTCCGAGGCAGCTGGAAATGCAGAGTCCAGCTCCCTCCAGACCTTGTGAATCATAATCTGTATTTTAATAAGACCTCTTGTGGTTCAGTTGCACTGTCAAGGTCAGTAAGCTATGCTCCAGATGGTGCAGCCAAACTGACCTCCACGGTCTCTAATAATGACATTTGGAGAAGTCAAGAGCTTGCCTCAGGTTTTAGGGGCTCTGGCTGTTCCTGTCTTATGACTTTGTTCAGTGTTATTTGCACAAATAGCTCAGACTCTGCCTCTCATTTCTGCTGTGTCCCGGGCAGGACTGGGTACATCCTGGTCCAAGGTGAGTGGCTGGGGACTGGGCCCCTCTGTGTCCTGGGTCCTCTTTCTCCTCAGGGTGTGTTCCTACATGTCCCTGCTTCTCTGTGCCCCTGAGGATACCACTCTGTTGGCTGCAGTTTTATTGCTTTTAAAATCTGTTTTATATTCCATTATGCGATTTCACTGTCCTCCCTCTCATTCAGCTGGAGTACATGTTCCATTCCAGTCTAAGTGCTGAACATTTCATCAGATGGTCTCCGATTAAAATCCGATAAAATGTAAAGCAAGAGAAATTCCAGAATAAAGGAGATGCCATACAACACATGAGGTCTGAATGAAATTCTGTTTCAGGCCTTCCAAACACATTTAAGGAACCAACCTCCAGGGGCCTTAAAAGGAAACAAAATGACAATAAAAAAACACCCTCCTCTCGCTTCTTGCCACACAACCTGTATTGTGTCTAACCTGAGAAACGAAATACTGTCTGAGGACCTCCAGAGTTGGGTAATTTATTAGGTTCTTATTGTATGCTACATATGGGTAACAGATATTATTATTATTTGTGTCTGTCTACCTGTACATTTATCTGTCATCTATCTGTCTACCTACTTACCTGTCTATCCGTCTATCTGTCTCATCTGTTTTGTATCAGAACTGCAGCTTCTGGACTGTAGGAGCCAGTTTTCCCAGGCTGCACACTGCCTGCATCTGACTCCCTTTCTTGTCCACTGTCTTGCTCACGGCTGTCCCTCTACAAGACTCTTGACCTCCTTGGGCAGTACTTTCCCTGCCCGGCACCATCTCTCTCCTCCCACAGGCAGCTCTTCTATTCAGGGCAAAAACTGACACCAGGGAGTCAGAACAACTTTGCTCTGTTTATCCCTGACAAAGTGCCTGTTACGGAAAATGGACTGTCAACTCGTTTTCGATATGTTTTCTTGTCACGTTTCTCATATATGTAATTAGAGGCATCCAGTGTATATTTACTCTCTGCCCCTTCATAATTGTGCTCCCTCCCATCCTGCAAAGGTAAATGTTTCTTCTACATAATTCCCCTTACTTTAAAACATCAGACAAAGCTGCAGCCAGACACACTGTCATCCACATGCTGACACCTCCACTCAGAATCTCCATTATCATTCTTAGCGTAAAGAAGTTTTTGCTTTGTGCAGCATTTTTTTCTCTAGAAACTTAAGGAATTGTCATAATTGCCTGGGACAAAGCCTGGGTGATGCGGTCAGAGAGACAGAGTGCAATTAATTTTGTCATTGATTTGGGGATGGTCTGTCTTCCATGGTAAAGCAGGCTCACTCATCTCTCCATTTTGTGCTAACGTACATTGTACATTAAGAGATGGATTGGGCAGGGGCAAGGTGGGGGGTGGGGAGCAGGCAGCTATGTGCATGAATAGATCCTACTGTTTATGTGTAATTTTTTTCTGTTCTGGCTCCCAGAGTGGGAGTGGGAGAAGGGAGCTGAGCTAAAACTCAAGTTGCTTGTTTTTGTTGTTTGTTAAACGGGAGGAGGAGAAGAACGGCAGGGAGGTTCTGTGTTATCTGTTATTCAGTTTTAAATATTTCAATTATGCTTCTCCATTGGTATGGAAAATTGAGAGTTGGCTATAAAATGCTTGTAAAAATAACCGTACTTGAAGCCGTTTAATTACTTTAATGAAATGAAGACAAATATTTGTAAGTGAAGAGCATGCTCGTAGATAATGCAAGTAGAGAACATGTATTATTCAGCAAATGACTTAATTAGTTTTTAATTAGTAGAAATTGCAATAATTTTTCAGCATATCTTTTATTGGAATGGTTTTTAATAATAAAGTAGCATGTGGGTATCCTTTGTAGAAAGCCATTTGCTGTAAAGCAGGATAACAGATTTGTTGTTTCAACTAGAAAAATTTCAATTCTATTATAAGCTCATTATAGCTCCACTTGTCTTAGCAGTACTCAAGGTGGTGCTTCTTCTAGGGCTTCTCGTGTGTGTCGTCTGCAGCATGCACACATCCGACTACGTGAAGTGACTTGAAGATGATTTAGTTTCTAGATCCTTTCACCCTTTGAAAACCTAGAGGTTTTTCATTTAGCCATTCATCCATCCATCCTTCCATTTATCATTCATTCATCCATATGTTTAATATTTATGGCATGCCAGGGATGATGGTACTAGGTGTTAGACATTTAAAGGTTTCTAAGACCCAGGGCCTTTGAAAAGTTCAGAGTCCAAGAGGGGAGAGAGACACATAAAATGAGTAATTAGAACTGATATGGTGAATGGCATCCTACAACCAAGTACCAAGTTGTTTTAAAACAAAAATGAGGGAATTCTTACTGAGGACTTCAGAGACTGTCACCCGGAAGAACTGACTTTCAAGTTCTTGGAAGGACCTCCAGACAGTAGGAACTTTAAGAAGAGAAGCAGGAAGGTGTGGAAATGCCTGATGTGTTGAGAAGACAGTCACTGAGAGAAGGGAGAGTAGCTGGAATGGAGGCTTTCCTGGGCCTGAAATGCCATGCTGTGGAATGTACTTGAAATGAATATTTTCTCTGATTGTTAAAGTAATACATGCTCATTATGGAAAATTTGGAAAACACAAAGAAGTATTATAAAGAGTAAAATAAAAATCGCTTGTAATTGTACACGTTGTTTGTGCTTTGGTACTTTTTTTTTCTTTATCTTTGCAAACAAGCTCACTTAAAAAAAATAAGGATGAGATTGTGCTATAGAAACAGCCAGCTTTATATCCTGTTTCTTTCATTTAGTGCACTATAAGCATTTTCCCATGTCATTCAAAATTCCTTGTAAATGTAATTTTTAATGGCTGTGTAACACTCTACAATATGCATGTTTGTATGGCCTATAATTTATTTAAGTAGTTCTCTCTTGTTGGGCATGTTTATTGATTCCATTTATTACTATAATAAATAATGCTATAATAAACATATTTGCACATAAATTTGCCTGAACTTCTGATTATTTCCTTAGGGTAGTTATCTAGAATTAAAATTACTAGGTCAAAAGCTATAAGAATTTTAAGACTTTTGGTGCATATTGTCTCAGTGATTTCAAAGTGGAAGAGGATTAGCAATATAAAAGGTATACATCTTACTGGACAGAGGGAGGTTTTTGTTTATTTTTAATGTTCTTAACCATCGCCAGCTTGATAGAGAGAAAATAGCATCTTGTTGTTGAGGTAATTTATATTTCCTTACCGGTATTTTTATTTAACATATATTTAATCAGCTGCTAGTGATAGGTTCTTGGAGAAGGAAATGGCACCCCACTCCAGTACTCTTGCCTGGAAAATCCCATGGATGGAGGAGCCTGGTAGGCTGCAGTCCATGGGGTCGCTAAGGGTCAGACTCGACTGAACGACTTCCCTTTCACTTTTCACTTTCATGCATTGGAGAAGGAAATGGCAACCCACTCCAGTGTTCTTGCCTGGAGAATCCCAGGGATGGGGGAGCCTGGTGGGCTGTCGTCTATGGGGTCATCCAGAGTCGGACACGACTGATGTAACTTAGCAGCAGCAGCAGCAGCAGCAGCAGTGATAGGTTCTATGGTTTCAGCAGCCATTTGCATTTTTTTTTCTTAGAATGGTCTAATCCTTTGCCTGTTTTTCTAGGGTTTTAATATTTCCATTATTAATTTTATCAATAGGTAAAATATAGTGAAATTTATCAAAAGTGTCCTTTGAGATTTCCATTTCTTAATGTTTTTCATGTCATTTGACTTGGCATTCTTGGGATTAGAGGGGCAAATCTACTGCCATATCCCAGCCTATGCAGTGAAAATACAGCCTTCATCTGTGAGCAGTGAGGTCTAGGTTGTTCCCATGAGATTTTATACTGTATACACTTAAATTCACATGTATCTGTGTGTATGTGTGGGTATTATATATATACATGTACATACATATGTGAATTAAACAATGGAAAGGAATGAATACTTTATTCATTAGCTTTATATTGTATTATGTACCAAAATGTTTTCATATTGCTACTTTATAATATCTTTTCAGAGAATGGGATGCCCACCTCTTGGAGCCCTAATGAAAAATGAAAAGTTGTGATTGGGTATTGTTACTGTCAATCATGTTTAGATTATACTAGAGGAGGCCTTGACTTCTGAAAGGAGAGATAGAAGAATCCGGTCATGTTCTGGGAACTTGACTGTGGCATCTAAGCCAGTGAATGTGGGGTGTGTGTGTGTGTGTGTGTGTGTGTTTGTCTAGTTTGGCTCAGGCCTTTGAAGCAGTTCAAGGAGAAGTGATATCTGATGATTTCTTAATGTTATCTTGAATAGAAAATAAAGGGACTTTGTTGAAAAAAGTGTCTGATTGTTATCTTGGCCTTTCACTCACTGCCTTAAAAAAGAACTGATTAATTAATTTGTGACCAACCAAGGAGAAGATAATACTGAACCCTGGCCAAAAATTCTTCTGAATCCTCCAGTTCGTGTAATCTGTGTCAAATAACCTCATCAGCAACTTAAAGGCAAACAACAAACAAAGATGGAGCTTTCCTCATTCTTCTTTTAGGGTATTTCAAAAGATATTCTTGTCTGTTCTAGAATACCTTTGTCAAGCTCTACACCCTTCCCTTCAAAAAATACCCCATTAGAAACAATTAGAAATGCAGACAAAGATTAATGTACATATATATTTTCACAGTATGTTTATTAGTAGATTTGATGAATTGACATTTGAGATCAATAAGATGAATGGTGAACGAACATATCACCCTTGAATGTCTCAAAACACCACATAAAAATCGGAATTGAGGGAGTCCCACTCCCACATGGGATACGTGAGCATCCCATCCCGACACAGACCCAGTAAAACTGGCATCTAAAAATATTGCCAAACATATGCCATCCCACTATGAACATGACTCTAGTAGGAAGATTACATGTAGGACTGTTCTCTGTTAAATGAGTTCCTTGGCTCAGTCCAAGCAGAGGGATAGAAGTAATTTCCTTGAAGTTCTGTAGACAAGAAAGAACAAGCAGGTTTTGGACAACCTGGGGATGGGGTGAAGTGGTCTGGTTAAGATGATGCTTAATTGAGTTATTTCGACAGCAGTGTGGTGAGGCCAGGTTGGCAGGAATGTCCTGTGTTAATACGTTGGTCCTAGGGACTTCAGTGACAGGCAGCACGTGGGCATGGCACAGGGCTGCCTCTCTCAGGGCATCTGTTGCTTAGGTTCTGTTTATTTTCAAACTTGAGAAAGGCACATCTTTGCTGAGAAATCAGCTTTTTAGAAGTCATTTCAAAGTGAATGAAACATTTACTCAACTGTCTCTTGTTTTTCATCCTCTGGCCTTTTCAGCCTGCTCATCTTCACAGTACTCTCAGTGTCTGCAAGCTTCTTCACCTCTGACTCATCTCTCTGGAAGCTCCACACATGACTCCACAGTTAACACAAATGAACCTCAATTTACTCCACTGTAAAATGGGACCAATGCATTGTACACCTAGCTCTGTGTTATGATAACAAAATAAAAATTGTGTGCGTGAAAGTGTCATGCAAATATGAGGTATTATACCTCCACATGTTTTAGCATTCATCAATAAAGCCATGATATGCCCTGAAGATACAAGAACGAGTCTCATTTTGCACTTTGCCTTCTCTGGGGCAAAACAGGATTTCCCCAAAGCAAGATGTTTGGTCAAAATAGCTGTCATCATTTATTGAATGAAATTATGGAATCTTGTTATTTATATCCAACATCGTTTTACCCCCAGGAGCAAAGGTGTGTTTTATTTAGTACAGAGCAGGTGGAACCTTGTAAGTTCCTTTTCTCCACCACAAGGTGGTGCTCGTGTATCCAATAAAACAGTTTGCCCCGCCACCGAATCAAAAATCCTCTATTTCGGCCCTAATTTATGATCAGAATTTACAACCCGGTGCCATAACTTTACCTTACCTAAGCCATCAATTCTCTATTCCTCTTTTAAAAATTCTCTTCCTATGAAATTACTACTCTTTTTTTGGAGGGCTAAGTTTGCTTTTGGGACAAATCCATGTCTACTTTTTGAATTATTGACTCATGATTTCCACAGGGGCTAGTTCTGCCCTGTCTTCAGTGGGGTACTACAAGATCCAGGCGTGAGCTTATTTGCAAAATGTCACTGTTAGGTTCTGATGTTTCAGTGTTTTCTGATGGGTAGTCTAGTAGGAGGAGGACGTGAGGGCCTTTTCTGTATTGTTGAGGTAGTGCTCTGTAGAAGGAGCTTTGCACCCCATTTTGGGGGATGTGTGTAACCTGTGGGACATTTACCTGACCTTTCTGACCTTACCTGACTATTTTATCCTCTCTAAAATGATAATAAAGGTGAGAGCAATTTCTTTGGAGTGTTATGGAGATTAAAGATAGATTATAATGTAGTTTTATCTCATCTAGAAAATGAAATGATAATCATAGTTATCTCTTAGGGTTGTAGACTAAGTAAACTAGAGAGAACATGTGAAACTCATAAGCACAGGGCTTGGGATTTACAGAGTGCTCAATGAACGTTCGTGATTATTGTCATGATCATCAAGGATGCCGTAGTCTGTGCAAGGGGCTGGGGGTCGGGCTGATGGGCCCTGCTCTTAGATTCCTTGGCTCTGTGTGACTGTGCATCGCTGTTTTCCTGAACATACATGAAGTTGGTCATAACTGCCTGAAGTGGTAGGAGATTTTGTCTCTTCTTTTCTTTTCCAATTCCTTTCACCCCTTTTTTACTTAAGGGGAGAATAAATTATCTCCATTTAAACCGCCCACCCCCAGTTTTTGGAATGTGAATTTGTATTCCTGTAAAAGAGACCTAAGTAAGAAGACAGGAGTCCTAGTTTTCTTCCAGCAGTGCTGTCAAGGAGCCCTGTGAGATTAGAGACAGCAGACCGGAAGCTAGGGGCCTCCAGATCTATAGGCTTGGAAATAGAATTCCTTGTGAATTTAATGATAGCCATTCTCTGATTTGATGATTCTTTAAAATGGGAATGGTAAAAAACTTTTTTCCTATCAGACAGGATTATTGTGACGATAAAATGAACATGTAAGACGCGAATGATAATACTGGGGTTCTAGACATCACCACTACTAATAGAGGCGATCGGGTATCTGATGATGCCCCTGTGTGGGGGTTAAAAGAGGTCATACTTTTGGAAAGCTGAGTGGACAACATGTGACTGACCTAGCAGTTTTCAATTATAAAATCAGGAGGTGAGAGTATTACATATTTTCTCTTCCCACCCCCCTCACACACACATACACACTCCCACACTCCAGTTCCAGTTTAAAATATAGGACAATTATTTGTCCCATTGGAGTTGAAAATGGAACAAACAGTAAAATATGGGTCACTCCCAACTCTGTTTGGGATATCTAGTAATTTTGCCTTTGGGGGGAATGTGAACATTATTTTCTAGGGCAGGGATCAGCCTCGGCATCTCCTTAAGAACCCTAGTGGACAAGGACTGCCTATACATGAATAGGCATAGGGCATCAATAGGGAAGAAGGGAAAGAGTGGATCACAGAAAAGGAGTCGGGGTGGGAAAGAGAAGGAGGAGAGGGAGACAGAGAAGGATAAAGGGGTCCTGCATTTCTGCGAGTGAGGGCACTTCAGATGTAGGGTTGAGGAAAAGGGGAAAGACTGGAAGCTCCTGTGTTAGGAAAGTCACAGCTGAAATCCCAGTGGTACTACTGGCTGACCCTGTGACCCTAAGTTCAGTTCAGTTCAGTTGCTCAGTTGTGTCCGACTCTTTGTGACCCTAACTGCAGCACACCAGACTTTCCTGTCCATCACCAACTCCTGGGGTTTACCCAAACTCATGTCCATTGAGTCGGTGATGCCATCCAACCATCTCATCCTCTGTCATCCCCTTCTTTTCCCAGGATCAGGGTCTTTTCAAATGAGTCAGCTCTTCACATCAGGTGACCAAAGTATTGGAGTTTCAGCTTCAGCATCACTCCTTCCAACGAACACTCAGGACTGATCTCCTTTAGAATGGACTGGTTGAATCTCCTTGCAGTCCAAAGGACTCTCAAGAGTCTTCTCCAACACCACAGTTCAAAAGCATCAATTCTTCAGAGCTCAGCTTTCTTCACAGTCCTACTCTCATATCCATACATGACTACTGGAAAATCATAGCCTTGACTAGATGGACCTTTGTTGACAAAGTAATGTCTGTTCTTTTCAATATGCTATCTAGGTTGGTCATAACTTTCCTTCCAAGGAGCAAGCGTCTTTTAATATCTTGGCTGCAGTCACCATCTGCAGTGATTTTGGATCCCCTAAAATAAAGTCTATCACTGTTTCCACTGTTTCCCCATCTATTTGCCATAAAGTGATGGGACCGGATGCCATGATCTTCGTTTTCTGCATGTTGAGCTTTAAGCCAACTTTTTCACTCTCCTCTTTCACTTTCATCAAGAGGCTCTTTAGTTCTTCTTCACTTTCTGCCATAAAGTTGGTGTCATCTGCGTATCTGAGGTTATTGATATTTCTCCTGGCAGTCTTGATTCCAGCTTGTGCTTCCTTCAGCCCAGCGTTTCTCATGATGTACTCTGCATATAATTTAAATAAGCATGGTGACAATATACAGCCTTGAGTTACTCCTTTTCCTATTTGGAACCACTCTGTTGTTCCATGTCCAGTTCTAACTGTTGCTTCCTGACCTGCATACAGATTTCTGACCCTAAGGGATTATGTTAACTTCTCTGATTCTCAGTTTCCTTAGTTCCGAAGTGGGGTCACTATCTATCTTTGCATGGTTGTAGTTAGTTTAGCAGCACAAAATATCCACTGTGTATGTGTGTGTGTGTGTTCTTGCCCAGAGTTGCAGCTGCCTGCCTGCCACACCCTTCTAAAGAACATCCCTTCATAGCTTTCCCTGTTGAAGCCCAGGCAAATTGTTCTGTGTTGTTCCCTATGCAAAGACTCCCCTTGAGAGCATCCATCATTGTCAGAAATGTGCAACAGAATGCCTCCAAAGATGATATTCTCAGACCTCTCTTTCCAGCCCAACTCTGAACATATAATCACCACTACTTGGGGGTAGTTTTTCAAACACACACTATTATACCTAATCACACTGCCTGTTAATCTTCACTTCACCATTCTAATCACAGAAGTATATTGGGGGAACGTTAAATATTTTGCTGAAATCAAGATTTAGTGTATTTGCCACATCCCTCAAGTTATTCCTTGGTAAGGAATTCTAACAACTATGTCTTGTTGTGAATATTTCAGAAGGTTTTGTTAAAGTGCATTCTAAATGTCCTCACAATTGCAACCTAATGTGTTGGACTATAGTTGGTACAGGAACTATTTCCCCCTTGCTTTTAAAAACTCAAGAATTATTCTGTATTCAGCCATCTAATATTGATACCTTATTTATTCTTCATGATTTCATCATGCCAACAACACAAGAGAAGACTCTATACATGGACATCACCAGATGGTCAACACTGAAATCAGATTCATTATATTCTTTGCAGCCAAACATGGAGAAGCTCGATACAGTCAGCAAAAACAAGACAGGGAGCTGATTGTGGCTCAGATCATGAACTCCTTATTGCCAAATACAGACTGAAATTGAAGAAAGTCCCTTATGACTATACAGTGGAAGTGAGAAATAGATTTAAGGGACTAGATCTGATAGAGTGCCTGATGAACTATGGATGGAGGTTCGTGACATTGTACAGGAGACAGGGATCAAGACCATCCCCATGGAAAAGAAATGAAAAAAAGCAAAATGGCTGTCTGAGGAGGCCTTACAAATAGCTGTGAAAAGAAGAGAAGCAGAAAGCAAAGGAGAAAAGGAAAGATATAAGCATCTGAATGCAGAGTTCCAAAGACTAGCAAGGAGAGATAAGAAAGCCTTCCTCAGTGATCAATGCAAAGAAATAGAGGAAAACAACAGAATGGGAAAGACTAGAGATCTCTTCAAGAAAATTAGAGATACCAAGGGAACATTTCATGCAAAGATGGGCTTGATAAAGGACAGAAATGGTATGGACCTAACAGAAGCAGAAGATATTAAGAAGAGGTGGCAAGAATACATAGAAGAACTGTACAAAACAGATCTTCATGACCAAGATAATCACGATGGTGTGATCACTCACCTATAGCCAGACATCCTGGAATGTGAAGTCAAGTGGGCCTTAGAAAGCATCACTACAAACAAAGCTAGTGGAGGTGATGGAATTCCAGTTGAGCTATTTCAAGTCCTGAAAGATGATGCTGTGAAAGTGCTGCACTCAATATGCCAGCAAATTTGGAAAACTCAGCAGTGGCCACAGGACTGGAAAAGGTCAGTTTTCATTCCAATCCCAAAGAAAGGCAATGCCAAAGAATGCTCAAACTACTGCACAGTTGCACTCATCTCACACGCTAGTAAAGTAATGCTCAAAATTCTCCAAGCCAGGCTTCAGCAATATGTAAACCATGAACTTCCAGATGTTCAAGCTGGTTTTAGAAAAGGCAGAGGAACCAGAGATCAAATTGCCAACATCCACTGGATCACCGAAAAAGCAAGAGAGTTCCAGAAAAACATCTATTTCTGCTTTAGTGACTATGCCAAAGCCTTTGACTGTGTGGATCACAATAAACTGTGGAAAATTCTGAAAGAGATGGGAATACTAGACTACCTGACCTGCCTCTTGAGAAACCTGTATGCAGGTCAGGAAGCAACAGTTAGAACTGGACATGGAACAACAGACTGGTTCCAAATAGGAAAAGGAGTACGTCCAGGCTGTATATTGTCACCCTGCTTATTTAACTTATATGCAGAGTACATCATGAGAAATGCTGGGCTGGATGAAGCACAAGCTAGAATCAAGATAGCTGGGAGAAATATCAATAACCTCAGATATACAGATGACACCACCCTTATGGCAGAAAGTGAAGAAGAACTAAAGAGCTTCTTGATGAAAGTGAAAGAGGAGAGTGAAAAAGTTGGCTTAATGCTCAACATTCAGAAAACTAAGATCATGACATCCGGTCCCATCACTTTATAGCAAATAGATGGGGAAACAGTGGAAACAGTGGAAACAGTGGCTGACTTTATTTTTCTGGGCTCCAAAATCACTGCAGATGGTGATTGCAGCCATGAAAATAAAAGATGCTTACTCCTTGGAAGGAAAGTTGTGACCAACCTAGACAGCATATTGAAAAGTAGAGACATTACTTTGCCAACAAATGTCTGTCTAATCAAGGCTATGGTTTTTCAGTGGTCATGTACGGATGTGAGAGTTGGACTGTGAAGAAAGCTGAGCGCCAAAGAATTGATGCTTTTGAACTGTGATGTTGGAGAAGACTCTTGAGAGTCCCTTGGACTGCAAGGAGACCCAACCAGTCCATCCTAAAGGAGATCAGTCCTGGGTGTTCATTGCAAGGACTGATGTTGAAGCTGGAACTCCAATACTTTGGCCACTTGATGCGAAGAGCTGACTCATTTGAAAAGACCTTGATGCTGGAAAAGATTGAGGGCAGGAGGAGAAGGGGACGACAGAGGATGAGATGGTTGGATGGCATTACTGCCTCGATGGGCATGGGTTTTGGTGAACTCCAGGAGTTGGTGATGGACAGGGAGGCCTGGCGTGCTGGGATTCATGGGGTCACAAAAAGTCGGACATGACTGAGCGACTGAACTGAACTGAACATAGATTAACTCTGAGATACAGGTGCTAATTCCTTCAGCACCTGAGATTAATTAGTCTGAATTCTGCTACATGTGTTTATTTTTTTTTTCTTTTAAAAATAAAACAATGCTTTGTCTGTCAGTTTGGGCTCTTATCATGGAACACCATAGACTGAATGGCTTAAATAAGAGAAATTTACTTCCCACAGTTCTGGAGGCTGGGAAGTTCAAGATCAAGACATTGGCCGATTTGGTGTCTGGTGAGAACCTACTTCCTGGTCCAGAGATGGGAATCTTCTTATGGGTTTTCACATGGTGAAAGGGGCAAGGGAATTCTGTGGGGTCTCATGTATGAAATCCCTAATCCCATTCATGAGGGCGCCACCCTCATGACCTAATCTCTTCCCAAAGCCCCACCTACTAGTACTGGTACACTAGGGGGTTCGGATTTCCGTAGCTGAATTTTGAAGTGACACAAGTGTTCATTTTGTAGCATGGTTCTTTTTTAATTAAACTTTTTATTTTGTGTTGGGGTTTAGCCAATTGACAGTGCTGTGATAGTTTATTTCAGGTAGACAGAAAAGGGACTCAACCATGCATATACAGGTATTCATTCTCCCCCAAACTCCCCTCCCATCCAGGTTGCCCCATAACATTGAGCAGAATTCCCTATGCTATATAGTAGGTCCCTGTTGGCTATCCATTTTAAATACAGTATCATGATTCTCTTATGGTACACTAAGTCCCCTACATATGAACCTTCAAGCTGTGAACTTTCAAAGATGCAAACGTACGTTTGCTCACGTTTTGTGTACCTTACTGTACAGTACTGTTGCTGGGCAACACAGGGAGCTTACTAATGAAGACCTGATGGGGTTGGAGGTCCAGAAAAAGAATGAAGAGAGACACGAGGAAGAAGATGTAACTGAAGATCTGAAGTGATCCACCATGCAGGAAATGGCAAGGGGATTTTCATTACTTGAGAAGGCACTGTTAGTTTTGAGGTGCAGGGCTCGAATGTAGAAAGCTATACGAACGTTGCAGAAGTCGTTCAGAATGCAGTCCGGTGCCTCCATGTCATCTATGATGAGAAAAACAGAGCTGCTACCCAGATGTCACTGGCTTGTTTTTTCAAGAAGGTAGATAGAATTGAATCCAGCAAGGAACCAGAACCTGTGCCATCATCGTCAGGCATGAGTGAAGTTGCAGCATGCTCTCCATCTCCTATTGCTGACAATCCTCAGCTCCACCATCTCCCACCTCCTCTTCCCACTCCAGTCAGTAACACTTCTTGCCTGTTCACTTGATGCCAGCCTCTGTATGCCAGCTGTTGTACTGTACTACTGTGTTTTCAGGGTACCATGCTGTAAGATTGAAAATATTTTTTTTTGTGTGTGTTTGTTTTTAATGTATCATTTGTGTGGAAAATATTATAAACCTATTATAGTTCAGTTCAGTTCCGTCACTCAGTCGTGTCCAACTCTTTGTGATCCCATGAACTGCAGCATGCCAGGCCTCCCTGTCTATCACCAACTCCCAGAGTTTACCCAAACTCATGTCCATTGAGTTGGTGATGCCATCCAGCCATCTCATCCTCTGTCATCCCCTTCTCCTCCTGCCCTCAATCTTTTCCAGCATCAGGGTCTTTTCAAATGAGTCAGCTCTTCGCATCAGGTGACCAAAGTATTGGAGTTTCAGCTTCAACATCAGTCCTTGCAATGAACACCCAGGACTGATCTCCTTTAGGATGGACTGGTTGGATCTCCTTGCAGTCCAAGGGACTCTCAAGAGTCTTCTCCAACACCACAGTTCAAAAGCATCAATTCTTCAGTGGTCAGGTTTCTTCACAGTCCAACTCTCACATCCATACATGACCACTGGAAAAACCATAGCCTTGACTAGATGGACCTTTGTTGGCAAACTAATGTCTCTGCTTTTGAATATGCTGTCTAGGTTGGTCATAACTTTCCTTCCAAGAAGTAAGCATCTTTTATTTTCATGGCTGCAATCACCATCTGCAGTGATTTTGGAGCCCAGAAAAATAAAGTCAGCCACTGTTTCCACTGTTTCCCCATCTATTTGCCATAAAGTGATGGTACTGGATGCCATGATCTTTGTTTTCTGCATGTTGAGCTTTAAGCCAACTTTTTTACTCTCCTCTTTCACTTTCATCAAGAGGCTCTTTAGTTCTTCTTCACTTTCTGCCACAAGGGTGGTATCATCTGCATATCTGAGGTTATTGATATTTCTCCTGGCAATCTTGATTCCAGCTTGTGCTTCATCCAGCCCAGCATTTCTCATGATGTACTCTGCATATAAGTTAAATAAGCATGGTAACAATATACAGCCTTGACGTACTCCTTTTCCTATTTGGAACCAGTCTGCTGTTCCATGTCCAATTCAGTACAGTAGTATATAACTGATTGTGTCGGTTGAGTACCTAGGCTAACTTTGACTAAATGAACATGCTCTCAGAACTGACTCCATGGGAGAAACAGCGACTCAATTTGGATGTTGTCTTAGAAATTTGCAAGTACTTTCATGTGCTTTATCTCGTGTGATCGTTACAACCACTTGAGAGGTTGGTTGGACTAGTGGTTCTAGTATATCCATTTTAAAGACCAGAAAACTGACACACAGGAGGTTAAGTAATTCATTCACTATCCCACCACACCTGTTGGCAGAGTTGTGCTCTACAAAGCATGGAGCTTCTGACTTGGATTTTGAATGTCTTGTTACATATGTATATTATTGTATGTGTATTATTTTTAGAAGAAAGTAAGCTACAATTGGGCTTCCCTCATGGCTCAGCTGGTAAAGAATTCACCTGCAATGCAGGAGATCTGGGTTCGATCCCTGGGTTGGGAAGATCCCCTGGAGAAGGGAAAGGCTACCCTCTCCAGTATTCTGGCCTGGAGAATTCCATGGGCTATATAGTCCATGGGGTTGCAAAGAGTCGGACATGACTGAACAGCTTTCACTTTCCGACTTTCAGAAGCTACAAATAGGCAAGAATACACACACATATGTATATAAAGTGCTGTCCAATAGAATATGCCAAGGTGATGGCAGTGTTCTATCTGTGTTACCCAGTTATGGTAGCCACTCACCATACGTGGCCATGGAGCACTTGAAACGTGGCCAGTGTGAATGGGGAAATGAGTTTTAAATGTTAGTTAATATTAATCGAAGTGTCCACATCCTGCAGAGCCCCACGCCCAGGAATAAGTGGGCAGAATCTATCAGCCTGAAACCCTTTCCCAGAGCTAAGAGAGTCGGTAAGTCTACTCTCTTAAAGGGGCGACTCCTGGATGCACTGAGCATTCACCCCAAGGAGACAGTTTGGAGACCCAGTGGTCGCTTGGAAGCTTTGCAGGGTCAGCCACATGGACTTGGGGGCTCAAGTGCATGGGGAATTAAGCTCCATCTCTGCACATGTGAGTCATAGTGTATAGATTTTAATTCACTGCATGAGCAAGCCTCAGGCCCTTGGGGGCTTTTGCTCTGCTGAATTAATCTTACAGGGTTGTGCCATCCTGCATATAATTCTTTGGTTATGTGCTCCACTTTCCAGTTCTACACATTTCAAAGTTTGGATCTCTGCTTAAGTAGTTGGTTCTGTTGGTTCTGCTTAGAAAGAACATAGAGCTCCCTCACCACCTCCCTTGGAGTCCCGCAGTCAGGGGCCCTAATAAGCAGCAGGTCTAGTGTTTAGACATTCTAGTCCTCTTACCTGGAAAATCCCATGGACGGAGGAGTCTGGTAGGCTGCGGTCCATGGGGTCACCAAGAGTCGGACATGACTGAGCGACTTCACTTTCCCTTTTCCCTTTCATGTATTGGAGAAGGACATGGCAGCCCACTCCAGTGTTCTTGCCTGGGAGCCTGGTGGGCTGCTGTCTATGGGGTCGCACAGAGTTGGACATGACTGAAGTGACTTAGCAGCAGCAGTAGCTAATGTTTAGAGCATGGTCTGTGGTGCCAAGCTGCCCGGATTCAGATCCCTGCTGTGCCACTTATCAGCTATAATAAGACCTTAGACAAACATTTAAGTGCTCTTGGCCTTTCCTCCTCTGTAAAATGGAGATGATAATAGTCCTGCCTACTTCAGAAGGTTGGAAAGAAGATTAGATGAGTGACTCAGTTTAATAGTGCCCAGCAGAGTGGACATATTGGTGTTTGCTGTTGATACCGTTATAGGCACACGCCCACTCTGGTCTCAAACACCAAGACCAAGGGAGATTTAAGGAACATTAGGCTTGCTTTCTGCAGCTGTGCTATGAGAGTTTTTCTGTTAAACCTGCCTAAACAGTAGGGTACTTACCTAGTTTCTGGAGTCCTATCTGTGACCCATAGACTCCACAAGTCAGTCTCTAGCTGCCACTAGACTTTCCCAGGGCTGAGCCCTGTCTGCCTGCTGGTGGCCCATGCCAAACTTTTACTTATGGTTCTCAAACCACCTGCCTGTACTTCTGTTGTGAAATGCTAGGAGCTTGAGGGACCTCCTGTCCCACTCTGGTGGGTTTGTGTATTTCCCAGGTTCTAACCCCTTTGTTGTTCTGTTCTTCTTCCTTTCATCATGTCTCCTTTTTATTTCTCATCAGGCATTGTTTTGAAGTCCACATTAGATTTTTTTTTTTTTGATTTTTTTTTCTTTTGTAATTTCCTCTCATGAATTCTATATTAGTTTTTGGCACTAAGATCAAACCTATCTTTAAATTTTGAAATCTGTTGATACAAATTCAAGCATTAACTTCTTTTTTTAAATCTAGGACAAGTACAAATTAGTTAATAAATTAAACAAACATTAATCAGTGTCTGCTGTGCATGAGGCCCTGTGCTTGGTCCTGGAGATACAAGGTTTTGCATAATTTTAGGCCTATAAGGAGAATCTTAAAAAATGGTTGCTCAGTTATACTCTGTAGGATTTTAAGCCCAGAGTCACACTTTCCTGGATGGCTACTGTACCTTCAGAAAGACATGCCTCAGTGACTATGGGTGGGAAGGAAAAGGGCAGCTCAGATACAAAGAACTGAAGAAGACAATGGCGTTATCAGAGGGTCTTCTGTCTCTTAGTTCGTGGTCATCCTGCTCCATGGCTGTATCTACCTGTCCGTTACAAAGGATGGCAATGAGTCAAGAAGAGATGAATCCCTAATCTTATCTACAGCAATTCACTAATGTGCTGCAAAATGGAAATGGCAAGGTGTATCAGATCTCCCCAGATCTGAAGATGTGTTTGGAACTGTAAATCTGAATTCGCATATCTCATCTTTTTTCAGGTCTAAGACTCTGTCCCTGGTCTAATCAGTTATTCAAGAGGAATTTACAGGGCAAAGCACTGAGACACACACCCACAAACATGGCTTTTGGGTTTATTTGCCTTTTCAAATACAGGCAGTTTAACCTGGGTGCTATTTACCATGTACTGTCTTAGAGGAGAGAGATGTAAGTACTTATGTCAGTTTCCTGGCTCAAGAAGTCCAGGTGCTACTGGAGGAATGCAGAAGGGCTCCCGGGCAGGGGCTGAGGCCTCAGGGTTAGAAGCCCATGGCGGGTGCAAGTGCATGTAAATGGTTCTTAATATCAGGTTCTTAATATCATGTTCCTAAGACATGGCTGGTGCTTGGAACAGAGTGGGGAAACAGAAGGAATAACGAGAAATCCCTGCTTGTTAATATGTGTATTTTACATGGCATCTTTAAAGATGAAGCTGCTGCTTACACCACTTTACTCCAATTCAGTGAGTTTTACAGGACCACAGGGGAACGTGTTCCAGTTTGAGCAAGCTGAAAATGTCTTAGAGCTGACAGAATAATGAGTGTTTTTTCTTTGTTTAATATTTTTGATCCAGATCGGATAACTGTGGTTTCTGTCATTTCTACCCACTATCTCTTTTGCTGTTTTCTGACTTTGTTTCTTTCATTTATTGGAGGAGGATTTCTAATTTCTTGTGTGTATAAGAAAGTCAAATATAGGTGATTATTTCCAGTTATTCTTAAGAATTTTCCAAAATTATATAATGAATATTTGATGCTCTGTTTAGTTAATTTAAAAACTAATGAGAAAACAGAATATGTTTTTTCTTTCTTTTCTATTTTGTGCTGCTGCTGCTGCTAAGTCATGTCAGTCGTGTCTGACTCTGGGTGACCCCATAGACTGTCCCTGGGATTCTCCAGGCAAGAATACTGGAGTGGGTTGCCATTGCCTTCTCCTCTATTTTGTGCTAGTTGGTGTATTTCTAGCCCTGAGTTGAAGATTCACCCATAACTAAGGTTTGGCTTTCCAATCCCCTGGGCTATCAGGACAGAAGGAAACTTTTTCCAGACAAAGGTGTGTCTAGACAAGCTCAACTGGAATTAGGTTTGCAGTTAGTAACTGCATGAATGTTTAGAAGAAAGATTTTGTGTTGGCCCTGTGATTGATTCTTCCTCAGGGAGAGGTTTATTAACATCTTTTAATTATTATCTCTCCCTCTCTCTCTTTCTCTTCTTCCCTTCCTCCTCCTCTTCTTCTCTGGTATGATATACTAATTTCCTAGTACGCACTAGGAAATAGGTTTGGAGAAGTTAAGGAATTTGCTTAATTCAGCTGCTGTGTAAACCCAGCCCTGTTTGTTTTCCAAAGTTTGTTCTCATTTCACTACATATTTACTTTCTCCATCTCTAAATCTAGGGACTCTATTAGAAATTCCTAAAGGCCAGTATTTTTTGCCCCTGAGATAGTAGGGATTGTGATGATAAGTAAAAGTGCTAGCTCACCCTCTTTTATAATTTACATGTGTGTTGTGTGCTAAGCTGCTTTAGTCACGTCCAACTCTTTGCAACCCCCTGGACTGTAGCCCACCAGGCTCTTCCGTCCCTGGGATTCTCCAGGCAAGAATACTGGAGTGGATTCCCATTCCCTTCTCCAGGGGATCTTCCCAACCCAGGGACTGAACCCGGGTCTCCTGCATTGCAAGCAGATTCTTTACTGTCTGAGCTACCAAGGAAGCCCTAGGTAATTTACATACAAGTAATAATTTACATACAAGTTCACATACCTCACTTCCTTTTTTTTTTTTTTTAAAGGGTAGGGATAATCTCATTTTACAGATAAGGACATGGAAGCTAAAATCAATTTTCTAGAGTACCTCCCTGGGTGCAAGAATACATGTGCCGGACCTTATATCTTGTAGCTGTCCAGAGCATCAATGCAGAAGAGACACAGGAGGGTCTGTGCCCTAGCCCAGGCTCTGTGGGCCTCTGGCACTCTCTGTTTGCATCGCCCGGCCCTCACGGGTGGCAGTGGTATTATCTGCTTCCGTTGCTTCCCTACGAGTCAAAGACCTGCTCCAAGTCTACTCGCTGCCTCCTGTGTGTACATCCTCATCAGGTGTCAAGTCTTCATTTCCATCCCACTAGATTTCATTTTCTATTTCCTTTATTATTTTGCTGGTGGCAGTAGCAGCTCTCAGCCCTGCTGTGGTCTGGGGCATTCAGGGGAGTGGGGAGGTGAACTTGGAGGAAAATTGAGCTGAACTGGGAGACTGGGGCACTGGTCGCCTTGGCCATGTGGCCTTGCTCAGAGGCCACCTTTCCTCCCCCTGATTGTTACAATGGAGGATGGACTGTGGGTGGGTTCTAAAATGCCGTGGCTCCAAGTGCAGTCTGTGGAAAGTGAGCAGCTTACCCCTGTAACTTTCTGCGAAAGGGATATGCTTATTTTCTTGCTGGGAGTGTTTAGTACTAAGACTAGTTATTTATATTTTAATCTTTCTTGACAAAAAGAGAGAAGCTTCACTTCTCTAAAATATTGACAAACCCAAAGGGAACCACGTTTATCCGGAATGCTGTCTGCACTGGATGGAGCACCGCAGAAGTGAGAAGCCCGCAAAAGTGGTGCCGTGCGCTGGTGCCTGAAGCCAGAGCTACCGGAGATACACCCAAAGCGCCAATTCCCCAAGCTCAAACTTGGTTAGAAGAAGGAGAGGCTGGGAGACAGGGCCAGCTCGATGGAAAATTTTATTTCCCTTTTATGGTAAAAGCTCTGAGGAGCAGTGTTCTATTTTTCACCTCGAGGACTGTGAAAAGACTGAACAATAAGCCCTTTGGGTGTTATAAATGTGTAAATATGACACCTGAATTCTGTACGAAATGCTGACGTTTCTCCTGGAGGGTGCATTCTTGATTTGGGTTTTTGTCATTCCTTCACCCCTCTCCTCTCTCACTCTTCTGAGAGAGGGTGAGGGCACCTTGTTTTCTCAGGCTTTTGCCTTATAAGTTTCTACAAGTTTCTGCCATGAATCTCAGTGTTGGAAACTCACCTCCTTTTTGCTTCCTGCCCTGTTCCTTTGTTTCTCTGCCACACAGTCCTCACTTGCTCCTGTCACAGGTTTCCTGGAGACACACGTCTTCACCTGGAATGCCAGCCCCAGCCTCCGTTCTCATTAAGAAGAGTGAAGGGGTTAGCTTTATTATCATTTTAAAGGTCTTCTGCATGGCTCCCACCATGAGAGCTCATGTATCAGTCATGTCCAGTGGGGAAAAGCATTTTTTCTCTTTATTTAACATTAGTGTCCAGTGGAATCCAAAGGATGAAGTGTTTGAAGGAGGAGAGATAGAATAATGGTTTTGAATAAATACACAGAAGAGAACTCAAGGGACAGTTCCTTCATTTATTTGTTTATATCTTTCTTTCAAAATAATTTCAGGCAGTTTTCAATAAAGCCCATATATACAATGTCTGTGCGTTCCAGCCTTCCTGGAAGTGCTCCTAAAGGCAGAGGAGAGTAAATGGGCACTGTTCTTGGGAGACATGGGGGGAGAGCCCAGAATGATCCAATTTTGCCTTCCAATTCATATTTGTCCTAGTATGCATGATCTCTAGGTCAACATCAGGCATATGATGTCCACGATAAGTCACTCAGTCGTGTCTGACTCTTTGTGACCCTGTGGACTGTAGCCTGCTAGGCTCCTCTGTCCAAGGGGATTCTCCAAGTAACAATACTGGAGTGGGTTGCCATGCCCTCCTCCAGGGGATCTTCCTGACCTAGGGATGGAACCCAGGTATCCTACATTGCAGGCAGATTCTTCACCATCTGAGCTACCAGGGAAGCCCTTAAAGATAGCCAAAGGGTAAATACCTCTGTCAACACTGCTGTGCTTTGTTGCTCAGTTGTGTCCAACTCTTTGCAACCCCATAAACTAGTAGGGGATTCTCCAGATAAGAATACTGGACTGGGTTGCCATCCCCTCCTTCAGGGGATCTTCCTGACTCAGGGATTGAACCCAGGTCTCCTGCATTGCAGGTGGATTCTTCACCTTCTGAGCCACCAGGGAAGTCCTAGTATTAAGATATCTTAAGTGACCTGACTTTGATTAACTTGGGGTCTCCTGACACATGAGGCACCTTTATCCCTGGCTTCCTGGATGCCCTGACAGATCACTCGCTAGCCTGGGGATAAACGTGCCTGGCAACAGGACTTTCTCATAGGTACAAATGAGCAGGAGTCAGGTACTTTAAAAGGGAGACAGAAAATTCCAAATGACAAAAAGTAGTCTCTGAGTTCCTGAGCAGCAAGGACAAAACAGGAAATCTCAAACATACATTTTACTAAATCAAGCCCAAGCCTTTTGTTGGAAAACTCACCATTATTTTCTTTTGTTAAAATATGATAAAAGAAAAACATTATTGAGTCTATCAGTACAGATTACTTACTATCCTTTGTAATCAGTCGCTCTGAATACCTGTTGACTACCTGTATGCTTTTTTGCCTCAGGTAAGAAAAGTTGCCTGTTGATGTTCTTTCCTGAGTGTGTTCTAGAGGTTTACAATCACTCTTGCATATTGAATCACCTGAGGAATTTTAAAACAATCCAGATGCCTAGGTTTCACCTGATGCCAGTTAACTGAAAGTGGTGGTGGAGGTAGGAGCAAGGAGGAGGTGGAGGAAGAGGCATCAGCATTTTGCTTTCTAAAGGTTCTTAGGAAGCTCTGGGCTTCCCCGGTGGAGATTTCAGTGTGTGGCCAAATTTAAGATCAGTGGTTCTCGAACTTGAGTATATATCAGAATCACCTGGAGGGCTTGTTAAACAGATTCTAGTTCTGATCCTAAGTTTTCCTAGTAACTTGGTGTCAAGTGGAGCTTGAATATTTGCACTGCTAACACAAAAGTTCTCCAGTAATACTGATGCTACTGGTCTGGGGAGCAAACTGTGAGAACCATCATTTTAGAGTTTCAAGTGGGTTAATATTACCAGAATGGATGGGACAGAAATCTTCAAAATCTAAAGGTGAATTTGGGTTAGTTTAGTAAAACAATGTAACATGGCTTGGGAAATATTTGTACAGCCATGCTTTTCTGCTGTGATGGGCATGCTTGAATTTGATTGACAGCATGTTTTGTTGCAGTTGGATTTAGCCCAGGTTTCTGATACCCACCCATGGTCCATTTCCTATGGGTTAACACTGTTTCCTAAATGCAAGTTAAGAAAAATGTCCGTCCACTGCTGCTGTGAAACACTGGCGTCCTGTGAGGCTTTACGGTGCACTGTGACTGCTGTGTCATTACTCCCAGGGTCTGGCGGTTACAGTGATGCTGTGATGTTGTGGAAACCTGCAGAGCTGTGATAACTGTCCTTTCTCTAGCAGGGCTGCAGCTTTTTCTTTACTGGGCTGAACAGTGCCTAGTCTGGCCAGCTCTTGCTTCAGCTTAATAAGTAGTTTCTTTTTCTTCTATTATAAATATCATCTGCACAATTCTCTTAGCTTTCCTTGACCCATTAAAAGGTCAGTAGGTTTCCTATTAGCAGCTGCTGTTGATGGTTTCCTGCAGAGGCCTCAGCGTGGACCTCCCTGCCTTGAATTTGAGCTGGGGTAGAACAAGAGGAACGGAGAAGGCAATGGCACCCCACTCCAGTACTCTTGCCTGGAAAATCCCATGGACGGAGGAGCCTGGTAGGCTGCAGTCCATGGGGTCGCTAAGAGTTGGACATGACTGAGCGACTTCCCTTTCACTTTTCACTTTCATACATTGGAGAAGGAAATGGCAACCCACTCCAGTGTTCTTGCCTGGAGAATCCCAGGGACGGGGGAGCCTGGTGGGCTGCCGTCTCTGGGGTTGCACAGAGTCGGACACGACTGACGTGACTTAGCAGCAGCAGCAGCAGCAGATCGAGAGGAAGGAGGGAGGTGTGGAGAACCCACTAATACCTGCCTCCCAATTTCACACTGCAAAAGCTAGGCTGGAACCAGTCTATCTTCTTCAGCAGAGCTGGCCGCAGGTAAAACACAATTTGCATGTTTGTTTCTGAGGCCCCCCAAACAGTAACTTTCATTTAATCTCTTTTCTTTTTTTTGGTTGTTCTTCAGTTGCTAAGTCTTGTTTGACTCTTTGTGACCCCAGGGACTGCAGCATGCCAGGCTTTCCTGTCCTTCACTATCTTCTGGAATTTGCTCAAACTCATGTTCATTGAGTTGGTGATACCACCCAACCATCTCATCCTCTGTTCCCTCCTTCTCCTGCCCTCAATCTTTCCTGGCATCAGGATATTTTCCAATGAGTTGGCTCTTTGTATCAGATTAGAACTTTTTAAATACAAAAACAAAACATCCGATTAACTTTGTCACTTTTTACATATCCTGCCTCTGCCAGTTGCCAATTCTTGTTTTCTTAAGAAAACAGTTCTTATTTTTAGTTTGCTGTCTGGTTTCCCTGTGGTTCTAGATCTGATTAATTAAACTTCCTTGGTTGTGGATTTCTAGGTGACCCATAGGTGAGACAGTTCCAGAGACAATGGTACATGTGTGTGTGTGTGTATGCTCAGTCGTGTCCGACTCTGTGAACTCTGCAACCCCATGGACTGTAGCCTGCCAGGCTTCTCTGTCCATGGGATTCTCCAGGCAAGAATACTGGAGTGAGTTGCTATTTCCTACTCTAGGGGGTTTTCCCGACCCAGGAATTGAACCCACATCTCCTGCACTGGCAGGCAGATTCTTTACCTCTGCGCCACCTGGTAAGCCCTCAGTAGTACATACATTTCTTTTACTCAATTTTACCTTTCTTATAAAAACAACCACTCTTTGTACTAAACTACCCATGTGTATTTATTAAATGCTATATTAATGAAGAATATATACATAGGTTAAAATGTAAGAGACATAAAACCTAGGTATTTTAGTAATCTTGCTTATTAAATGCTTATATAGTACTTAATGTCAATCCTTTAAAAAATCTATAACTTAAAAAAAGGATGCTGTCACTTTAGAATTTCTGACATCTGAAGTCCCTGTAAATTCATGCACTTCCTTGAGCTTTAGGTGTTTTCAGTTCTTCTTTAATAAAGACAGTTATCAAAGCTTAACCTATCTCTACAAGTAACTAAAGTCATTTTCCAGACATTTTAAACTTCCTTCTCCTCACATGCCCACCTTTCCTTTTTCATGGTTTAGAGGAAAAGAGAAAAGATCTTAATTATATACACCAGCTCCATTTACCTGCTCCACTTCACCGTGATTGTGCTTTTCTGATTAGGAGAAAATTTGCTTTTCTCTGACCACTTCTGAGATTTAGCTCTTTGCCCTTTCCAGGGGAAGAGAGTCCTAATTTACACTGAATACATGCGTTTAGTCATTACCACTAAATGTTACGCTTCTTACTGAGTCTCCTGGAACTGGTCTGTCTGGCTTTTGGTACAGCAGAGCTTCTTTTAAGGGACTTCAATGAGGGTTGAGTGTATGTCGAAGCCCATCACACAATAAGATTATTCAGTTAGAAATGGGAGTGATTTTTTCCCATGACAGGGATGGTAGTTTTTCTTCTGAGCCAGGTGCATCCCACTGAATGGAGATCAGTAGGAGCAGCCCACGGAATGTCTGCAGGCTGACCAGGATGCAGCCACTGGAGGGAGCAGGGCATAACCGTTGTTCCCTGTGCTTTGCATTGGCAAGCTATCAAGTCTTCAGGAAAATCAGGTGTAAATCCTATAGAAACTTAAAAAACTTTAGCTCCATTTACTAAGCTCCTTGGAATAGTAGAGGTCTCTGTTTCCTCTGTAAAATATGGTGCATTGTGTTTTAAGAGTTGTGGTAAGTACCTAATGCTCTAATGTACCAACCACTTCTGCTTCCACGGATGACTTCACTTCTCAAGAGTCAGCTGCCTTTGTGCAAACTTGTTTATGCCCATTGTCTTTGTTATCATAATTATATAATTTTATTAAATATTAAATAAGTATATGGGACATTAATGCAAGAAGAAAGTGTTTCTATGAAAGCTAAGCTTCTTTGGAAAAGATTTGATAAAACAAGTAGCTAAGAAGAATTGTTATCAAATTAGGGATGGGCAAAACATCTGCAAAAGATTAGAAAATATTATAAAAGTCTGGGAGAATTCAGCATTTAGATTGTTTTGTCTCATCTAAAGAAATTAGATGCTGCATTATGGATGTGGTTTATGCAAGAAAGACAATAAAGAACTCCAATCAACAGGCTCAAAGTAGAAGCAGCAGCTTTGGCTCTGCATGAATACATTGATGAATAAATGTGCATCTATAGGTTTAGCTTTGAATAATATGTTTAAGGAATTTTAACTGCTTTTTCTGATTAGGCCAACTGTCAGTTCCCATTGTATTTATTCCTCATGCAACCCAAGTGTGACCTGGATGTTCCTGCTCTATGAGAATCACAGGAAATTGTCCTAGAGCTCCATACTGGGTCTTGTGGATTTTGAGTTCTGGGAGGGCTCACATGTTCGTGGTCACCTCAGGCTTTGAACTTCTGCTTTTCTGTATTTTGGGTTTTGCATCATCACCCGTCCGTTATGTGCTGTTTGTTCGGTGCCTCTTAGCCCTGCCTATATAACTTGGATTTCTTTAATTTCTATAAAATAAACTTACATAAAGCATTTATATGTGTAATGACTCAAGTGGGGAAAAGGGAGGACAGGGCAAGGTTTTACAACTTAGAATGAAAAGAATTTCAAATTGGAAATGAGGTATCTTAAGGCACCCTACTGCTGAGAACATAACGCCCTATGGTGTGCTGCTGCTACTGCTAAGTCACTACAGTTGTGTCCAACTCTGTGCGACCCCATAGACGGCAGCCCACCAGGCTCCCCCGTCCCTGGGATTCTCCAGGCAAGAACGCTGGATTGGGCTGCCATTTCCTTCTCCAATGCATGAAAGTGAAAAGTGAAAGTGAAGTCGCTCAGTCATGTCCGACTCTTAGCGACCCCATGGACTGCAGCCTACCAGGCTCCTCCATCCACGGGATTTTCCAGGCAAGAGTACTGGAGTGGGGTGCTAGGCTCACGTAATTTTCCTAGTTCCTTCTAACTGCTTTCTTCTCTCTGGCTCTTCTCTTCTTTCCTGTTTATCTTAGGGCATAACAGAGCGGCTTAGCCTTCCCTTTGTTGCCTTGTTTCCTGCTGGCCCTCCCTCTCTGGTAGGTTCTCAGCTCCTTCCCTGCCCAGATAGTCAGTAGGGTGACCGCATCCTAGGACCTGGAAAACCCTTGAAAGTACAGGTGCCTTTTCTCTAGGACAAAAGGCAGGAAATTGGGATTGTTCTGGGCAAACCACAACCTGCTATTTATCAAAGTATCTTCCTAACTGCAGGCTGTTTTCTCCTTAAGAATCCTGGTGTTAACAGATAAAACTTTTTTCACCCCATTACATATACTGTTCAAATTTTGTTAAACTCAAAACAGCCAATTCTTTCTCTCCTCAGGGGAGTGTTATTCACTGAAACAAAGTGTGCTTTTTATTGGCCATCACTGTTTACTGTTTTGTTTTTTAACATGAGTCCCTTAGCAGACACCAATATTCTCCATTTCATTGAAGGAAAAACTGAGCTTAAGAGGGTGAGATATACAGGACAGTTAAGTGTTTTGCAGGAGATTAAGCTGTAGAAATGTAAGGTTTACTATAACCTTAAAAGTGTAAGACTTATTATGATATTTATTATATGTATAATAAGAGTCAAAAGTCATAGGGGAGCTGTGAATATTACACTACATCAGCTTGATGACTTTTCTGGGTTTGAGCCTCTGAGCATCTTATTTGGTGCCTTTTATTCTTGCTCTCTGGCTCTAAACCTGGTTCTTGGAAATGGCTCTCCCAGTAATCCTGAATCCTGACTTTCAGCCTCCCTATTATTTCAGTCTTGGACCTCAGCAGAGTCGTCCAATCACCCTGAATTGTAAGTCCTTGAGTTGGGTTATTGTGATGCTGATAGATGGATGAGAACTAAATTGAAGCCATCAGCCTCGTTTTCCTTACTCACCTATTTCCAGATGTGGAAGTTAATGGGCTTGGATTGGCTGCTAACACTGAGTCTCATCAAAGGCCATTTTCCCTACAGGCATTAACTGCAATTTATTGATTGGGTGGAGGCTGGAGGCGTTTGGGGCGTGGATTTGTATGAGGGCCTTGAAAATGATTGGAGCTGAAATCTAAGCCTGCCATCCGAGTTTGCCAAATTGAACAGGAACACTGTGACTTGGGATTCAGAAGCCAGGTGGGCTGAGAAAATGAGCAGTTAAAAATGTCTTATCTTATTACAAAGAGATAAGCAGCTCTTTCCTTCCTCTTAGGGTAAACTTGGGCCCACTTTATATATGCCAATTTCTACTGCTGAAATCAGGGGATACATCTAGTTCTTCATTGGCTCCTATAGTCAGTCATTGAGGTCTACTTAGACTGTCTGCATCTGCTGTTTCTACTTCAGCTCCTGCCTTGTTTTTAACATTTAAGTATAGTCGATTTACACTATTGTGGTGGTTTCAGGTATATTGCATATTGATTCAGTATTTTTCAGAAGATATTTTATTATAGGTTATTATAAGATAATACATATAATTCCCTATGCTATACAGTATATCTTTGTTGCTTATCTATTTTATAAATAGTAGTTTGTGTCTTTTGTCTTTCTCAAACTATTCCAAAAAACTGAAGTGAAAGCAACACTCCCAAATTCTTTATATGTTTGGTAGAATTCCCCTGTGAAGCTGTCTGGTCCTGGACTTTTGTTTGCTGGGATTTTTTTTTTTTTAAATACTTTTAAAAAATTACAAATTTAATTTCACTTCTGATCCATCTGTTCAAATTGTCTATTTCTTGTTGACTCAGTCTTTGCATACTGTGTTTCTAGAAATTTATTTCTTCTAGGTTGTCTGATTTATTGGCATGAGACTGTTCATAGTATTCTTTCATGATTTTTTTAATACTTCTGTGATATTGATTGTTATTTATCCTATTTCATTTCTTATTTTGTTTATTTGGGTCCCCTCTCTTTTCTTCTTGGTGAGTCTGGCTAAAGGTTTATCAATTTTGTTTATCTTTTCAAAAAGCCAGTTCTTAGTTTCATTGATCCTTTTTATTGTTGTTTTATCTCTGTTTTATAAATTTCTTCTCTAATCTTTATTAGTTCCTTCCTTCTGCTGATTTTGGGTTTTGTTTATCTTCTTATTCTTTTAAGTAGTGGAAACAGTGTCAGACTTTATTTTGGGGGGCTCCAAAATCACTGCAGATGGTGACTGCAGCCATGAAATTAAAAGACACTTACTCCTTGGAAGGAAAGTTATGACCAACGTAGATAGCATATTCAAAAGCAGAGACGTTACTTTGCCAACAAAGGTCCATCTGGTCAAGGCTATGGTTTTTCCAGTGGTCATGTATGGATGTGAGAGTTGGACTGTGAAGAAAGCTGAGCGCCAAAGAATTGATGCTTTTGAACTGTGGTGTTGGAGAAGACTCTTAAGAGTCCCTTGGACTGCAAGGAGATCCAAGCAGTCCATTCTAAAGGAGATCAGTCCTGGGTGTTCTTTGGAAGGAATGATGCTACAGCTGAAACTCCAGTACTTTGGCCACCTCATGCGAAGAGTTGACTTTTTGGAAAAGACTCTGATGCCTGGGAGGGATTGGGGGCAGGAGGAAAAGGGGACGACAGATGATGAGATGGTTGGATGGCATCACCGACTCAATGGATGTAAGTTTGAGTGAACTCCGGGAATTGGTGATGGACAGGGAGGCCTGGCATGCTGCGATTCATGGGGTCGCAAGGAGTTGGACAGGACTTAGCGACTGAACTGAACTGACGTTATATATTTGAGATATGTCTTGTTTCTTGAGGAAGGCCTGTGTCGCTATGAACTTCACTCTTAAAACTGCTTTTGCTGCCTCCCATAGATTTTGTACGGTTGTGTTTTCATTGTCATTTGTCTTGAGGTATTACCTGATTTCTTTGTTGAGTCATTGGTTCTTTTTAGTAGCATGTTGTTTAGTCTCCATATGTTTGTTCTTTTCCTGTTTTTCTTCCTATAGTTGATTTCTAGTTTCATACTGTTGTAATCAGAAAAGATGCTTGATGTAATTTCTGTCGTCATAAATTTGCTAAGGCTTGTTTTGGGATCTAGTATGTGATATATTCTGAAGAAAATTCCCTGTGCACTTTAAAAGAATGTGTATTCTGCTGTTTTTGGTTTTAGTGTTCTGTAGATATCAATTAAGTCCAACTGGTCTGTTTTATTATTTAGGATCTCTATTGCCTTGTTGATTTTTGGTCTAGATGATCTGCCCATTGATGTCAGTAGGGTGTTAAAGTCTCCTACTAGCACTGTGTTATTGTCAATTTTTTTTCTTTGTTTGTTAGTATTTGCTTTGTATATTTAGGTGCTCTTGTATTGGGTATGTGTATGTTAATGAGTGTAATATCCTTTTCTTATATTGATCCCTTTATCATTATGTAATGCTTTATAAAAATGCATTATGTAAAAATATAAAATGTATTTTTTCTGATGAGTATTGCTACCCCTGCTTTCTTGTCATTTCCATTTGCATGAAGTATATTTTTCCAGTCCTCTCACTCTCAGTCTGTGTGTGTCTTTCACCCTGAAGTGAGTCTCTTGTAAGCAGTATATTGAATAGCCAACCCCCCGCCCCTTTTTTTTTAAACCCAGTCAGCCATTGATTGGAGCATTTAGTACACTGTCATGTGAAATAATTATTGATAGGTATGTACTTATTGCCACTTTATTCCTTTTTTTTTTCCAATTGTTTTTATAGTTCTTTGTTCATTTGTCATTCTTTTTGTTTTTCCCATTGTGGTTTGAGTACTTTGTATTTCAGGAATTGAACTACCTATTTTTGATTGAGATAGTTTTATAATTTATAGTTTCTTTTTAAAATGATCTTGTGTTTAGATTGATTCTCTTTATTAAATCAGTTAGCATTTTTTTTTTTTTACTAGCTTTGGAACTAAGTGTCTGATAGACTGATTTTCTCTGTTTTATTATTTTTTAAGAGGTTTTCTCTTTCTCTTTCATTTGGGAGTAGTTCCTCTGCCCTTTCCTTTTATTTAATTTCCTCTGTTTTTATGAATTTAGGTGAGACAGTTATCTATTATGGTCTTGAAGGGCTATTTTTATGTGTGAGGGCTGTCTGTAGACTTGGTACCCAGGTTCTTTCGTTGTGATGGTTGTAGTTATTGTGGATACCTGCCACATCTTTCCCTAGGGTGTGCTGGCTGCTATCACCTTGTTAAGGAGTGTGGTTAGTGTTGGAGAGGCTAGAGCCCAAGCCCAGAGTGTGAGGCAGGACTTCATGTCTGCTCAGCGGCTATCACTTCCTATCAGGATTGAGGTCTGCCCCCTACATTGGTGGAACAGATGCCCTGAGGGTCAGACTCAGATTGACTATGTTCTCTTTAAGTGTATTTTTTTTCTTTTCCCTGCCCTGAGGCCTTTTCCCCAAAGGAGGCAAATGGCTATAGTGAGTGTGGATTGTATACTTTCAGAGGTCTTATGCAGAGCTTGTGTAGGCATCTGTGACTCCACTCAGATGCAATCCGAGGTCATATTTTTTCCCTCTTGGGGTTGTTCCAGATCTAGTGCAAGGTAATGGTATAGAGTGGACTGGGCTGGGATGTTTGCTCAGCTGGGACTGGGGATCTTGATGTGTTGGTTGTAGGGGTTTGAGTAACTGAGCTGCTGTCAGATGTCTGGGCTGCTTCTGGGGTGCTTTTTGAGTCACTGCCAACATTGGCTGCCATTGCCCATCTGGACCACACTTCAGGTCCCAAGTTGTCTTAGCATCCATAGACTGAGTCTTTTCCTAGGACCAGGCTGCCTTAGATCTGGTGCCAAGGTGTGGTGTGGGGTGAGCAAGGCTGGGGTATTCACTCACCTTGGGTTGGGAAATGTGATGAGGTGGCATCCGCTAGGGCAGACCTCTCTATGCCTCGTTTGGTTGCAAGCTACCACCTGTGCATTCCTTGTGATTGGAGTTCCAGGCTTCTCCAGCCCTTTTCTCTATCCTAGTAGTTTTCTAACCAGCCAAGGTGGCTTGTATCCTCTGTCAATGACCCCAGGACTGGGACACCCTGTCTGTGGTCTGACCTGCTCATTCTCCAGGATGAGAGTACATCTGTGCGGCCTTCCTTTTCCTCTGAGTTCTCTATTAGGGACATGGGTTCTGACTGAGTGCTTTCCCCCCATCCCACCCAATTCCATAGAAATCTTTCTTGCAGCCTTGGTTTTGTAGGAGTTTTTGTGCTAGTTTCCAGTTAGTTTTCCATGAGAATTGTTCCAAATGTAGATGTATTTTTGTTCTGTTTGTTGGCGGAAGTGAGCCCCATGTCCTCTTATCTACCATCTTGAGTCCCTTGTCTTTCCTCCTGTCATATATCCACTCCACTCAGGCTTCTCACCTCTTCCACTATAACCTATTTGCTCTTACAGTGACCATCAGTGCCTTTCCCATTGCTAAAAACAGTTCTCAACTCTAATTGCTCTATCACAGCATTTAACATGTTTGGTTGTAATCTTATATTCTTGAAACAGTTTATTCCTTTGGGTTCCAGAACATCATACTCTTCTGGTTTCCTCACACCTCAATGACCACTCCACATCTCATTGCCTTTGGTTGGTGCAACCTGAACTTCTTGACCTCTAATTATTGGATTCTCTAGAGTACAGTCCTTGGATATCTTCCTTGTTCTGCCTACACCCACACCTATCCAGACTCATGTATTAAATATTATATGTCTGATGATGACTCCCAAGTTTTTATCTTTGGCCTGAAATGTTCCCATGGGCTTGAAATGCATATAATCATATGCTTACCAAACTCTCTACTTAAATTTTAATAGACATTTTAAAAATTAATATCTCACACTGAACCTCTGCTCTCCCCTTAATGATTTTCCTAATTTTTATTTATCAATAAAGGGCAACTCCTCCCTTTCAGTTGCTTGGGCTCAAGTGCTGGAAGTCATCCCTAATTTATCTTTTTATCTAACATTCTACTTTCAGTGGATCAGCATAGTATATTGGCTTTATTTTCAAGATGCTCAAATACCCATAATCTGACCACCACTTATCACCTCTTCTACTATCACCCTGGTCCCATATGCCATCCTCTTTCACCTGGTTTATTGCAGTGTCATCCCTGAATGGTCTCCATGCTTCTGCCTTGGCTGCCCGCTATGGTGAAGTTTCAACGTGGCAGCTAGAATGATTCTTTAAAAACCAAAGTCAAATTATGTTACTCCTCTGCTCAAAACCTTGAATGGATCCACGTTTCACTCAGAGTAACAGCCAGAGTCCTTAATAATGCTCTTACTACAAGACTCTTCACACCTGTTTCTGAGCCAATGTCCTAACAGCTGCCTCCTTTCTTACTACGTGTCAGTGACCACTCTGGCTTCCCATCCTCCAGTCATTCCTGCCTCATGAGGTTTTCCCTTGTTCCCTCTGCCTGGGACTTTCTCATTCCACATGTGTGCATAGTTGTCTCAGTGTCTTAGGGTCTTTGCTCCAATGTTACATTTTTGGTAAGACCTTCCCTGCTCATCCTATTTGAGATTGAAAACCTCACTCACTCAGAACTTTCTACCCCAGTTCCTCTTATTTTATAGAACTTACTTTACATGGAACAGAATATAAAAAGACAGTAGTGGTATAGATAAAATTATTTGTCCATGAATTTTAGTTCCAGATGGGATTTTTATTCTTGAATGTAATCATGTTTTCAGTTTCTGAGCCTTCTTGCCAGAAACATAGTAATCATTCTTAACCACTCTGTTCAAACAGTAGTGGTTTAAAAAGGAGCATCTATGTTGCTTGAATGATAGCCATCACATATCTGTCTCTGCCTGAAGACCTGACCTTCAGTCTCTGCCTTATATTAAGCATGTTTGAACACTTATTAGTGACATGGCAGTGTGCCTTTTCACCCCTAACTTTCTTTGTTGGAAATTAATTATATTTGTCTAAGCATGTTTTTAAGATGTTTATATCTTAATGACATAAATTTATTCTAGAATTATGGTCTTATCTATGAATGTAAGTCTAGATGAATTGAATCCTCAATCATAGGGAACCACAGGTAGTGGGGAACTAAACACTGAACAGACGTGGGTGGCAAAATCAGGATCTGGGAAGCTAAGTTAAAGGAACCCTGAAACTGTGAACCCTATCCAGTGGAATTTGCCTCCTGTTATTGGATTGAAGAAAAGGGTCCAGTGCCCATCCCATCTCCATTTTACTAGGTGCACAGCTGACTGGCTGCTTCTGTCTAGAGCAGCACCCCAAACCACTTCTCAACCTATTAAGAAGTGATAACATTATTTAAATATATCTTAGCTTGCTTTCAAATGGGATGCATTTAAAATACATTTGAAATATAAGTGAATTATTCATTTACCAAAGAGCAGACTTTAACTAAAATAGTTCAGGATGAAAAGCAGCATATGAAATTATCTGATTGTCACCTACTTGCATTCTAACAACCATATGTACTCTTCCATTCACTTCGGGTATTTTCAGTCTTCAGGCTGAAAGGTCAAATAGCATTTTGAGATTTGAGAATTTTGAGGCCTCTGATTAAATCCACACCTACTGGTGATCCAACTGGTGATGCTTCCATATCAGGAAACATCAGGAGAAGAACTTCTCATGTTTGGACAGCCAGCACTTTCTGAAATTTTGATAAAGTGCAAATTCAATTATTTAGAAGTCACAAACTACAAATTAAGATATATGCTTTAATACAGCTTGCTCTCCCTGCTGCCTCTCTCTGTCTCCTCTCCCCTGCTCTCCCTTTCTTTCCCTCTCTGTCTTTCTCTGGCCAATTTTCTATCCTTCTGTTTGGAATATTGCTTTAGATGCCTCATTAGTTTAATCAGTGTTAGAGAACATCTAATGAGTTAGGCAGTCAGTCAAAATTGGACTATTTTGAGTGGAAGCTCCCATTTCCTGAGATGGAGAATCACAGAATCTAAGTTTGGAAAGAATCTTAAATTTTCATCTAGACTAATGATTCTCAACTGCAGTTGCACAGTAGAATCATCTGGGAGTATTTTAAAATCTTCATGCCCTAGACCAACGGAAATCAAGTTTCTTGGGATTGTGCCTAGGTGTCTGCATTAAAACAAAAACAAAACCCTAACTGTTTCTACTTTGCAGCCAAGTTTGAGAGCCATGACCAAAGTCAACTCACTTGATGCTTCAATCTCCTTTGCATTGCTGTCACTGCCTCAGACGTGGCTGATCTCTGTTAAGATACTTCCAGGGAGGAAAGAGCTCAATCCCTAAATAAGAGCTCAGACATGGCTGATCTCTGTTAAGATACTCCCAGGGAAGAAAGAGCTCAATCCCTAAATAAGAGCTCTGTAGGAAGGTCTTTTTATGCAGTAAGTCCCCTACATAAGAACCTTCAGGTTGTGAACCTTCAAAGATGCGAATATTGTCTGCGTGTCCAAGCACGTAAGTTAGCTCTATTTGAGGAGGCACCGTTACTTTTTGAGGCACAGGGCCCAAACATAGAAAGGTACACGAAGGTTGCAGCAGTCGTTCAGAATGGAGTCCAGGGCTACTGCATCATCCACGATGAGGAAAAAAGAACCACCATCCAGACATCACTGATCATTTTTTCAAGAGGGTAGCTAGAATTGAATCCAGCAAGGAACCAGAACCTGTGTCATCGCCGTCAGATGTGAGTGAAATTGCAGCTTCCCCTCCATCTCCTGTTGCTGATGGCCCTTCAGCTCTACCATCTGCCACCTCCTCCCCCTCCTCCAGTAAGTAACTCTTCTTGCCTGTTCGCTCAATGCCAGCCCCTGTATGCCAGCTGTTATGTTGTACTATGATACTTTTCAAGGTACTGCACTGTAAGATTCAAAATGTTTTACTTTTCTTTGTTTTTAAAGATTTTTTTTGATGTGGGCCATTTTAAAATTCTTTACTGAACTTGTTACAGTACTGCGTCTGTGTTGTTTTTTTTTTGTTTTTTTTTGCCATGAAGCATATGAGATCTGAGCTCCCCGACCAAGGGTTGAACCTGTACCCCTGGCATTGTAAGGTGAAGTTTTAATCACTAGACTCTCAGGGAAGGCCCTTGTTTGTTTTTCATGTATTATTTGTGTGAAAAGTATTATAAACCTATTACAGTACAGTATTATAGAGTCAATTGTGTTAGTTGGACACCAAGGTTAAATTTGTTGGACTTACAAATGCACTCTTGGAACAGAGCTTGTTCATATGTGGGGGACTTACTGCATTAATATGAAAGCTTTCTCCTTATACCTTCTCTACTCATTGTTTTTGATTCTATCGTTTGGGACCACAAAGAGCAAATTTCACCTTTCTGTATCACAGTTCTTTGAAAATTAGAAGGAAGTTATCATTTGTTTACTTTTTCAAAAAGCCAAATATTTATTGAATATTTTGTTTAGTCCCAGACCTGCCTTGGAGCCCTAGTACACTGAAAAATGGTCACTGTGCTTATGATGCCCACAGTATAGTGGGGAAGATTGAAAAATCAGTGATTTTGGTGGACAGCTCAACAATGCACTGTTACCCTCTTATCTCCCCACCTTGCATCTCACCTTGTCTTACCTGTCTCTGAGAAAAATAGCCTCAACTTCAATTTGTTTTCATAGGACATTATTTGAGGTTGTCTGTCTACTGAGGTTTGGACTTACTTCAGGTTGTATACATCCCTAATAATGTATGGCTCCAAGGGTGGATTACAGATGTCAGGTGTGGTCTGAACGTACTATCAAGAGAGAGGGACTATGGTCTGTTTCCTTACACTTCTGGAGGATATGCTGATGACTCATGAAATTGTGGACAATTAAATCCATTCTTCATATATCTGGGGCTATTTATAAGGAGCACATCAATCCTTTGGGTGAACAGGAGGGTTGGGAACACAAGGCTGATGATGTCAAAAACGGGTTTTGGTTGGAGGAGTTTAACTTCCCTTTTTTGTCTATCTTAATCATCAGTCTCTTAAGTTCACATGTGAACATTGTGATAAATGATTATGCCACTGGTCCTAGAAGTGCATAGATGGGCTTGTCTGCATGTGGGCACATTTGCCAAGTGAACTGGATCTAGAGAGAGATGTTGGGTGGGGAGCAACAATTTGGTAAAACTCTTTTTTAGATTTTCCTCTGTCTGCTAATCAATATTAGAAGAAAGTGGCTTTCTTAGTGGTTGCTTCTAGATGCAAATTGATCAAATCTATTTTTTTTTTTTTAGCTTTTTTTCCCCTATGCTCTAAGCTAGATGATGGAGTACATATGTTTATTTCCAGTATTGCCTTATGGTTTTATGGGAAATCTTAAATTAGTAACTTCTTTGACTTTTATCTGATTCATCTTTTACACACTTTAGCATGTCAGGGTTATGATAGACCAGTAGAAACTCCCATCAACTGACATTTTTAGTATTTTTCCCAAACCAGTCTCTCCCTTTATGTTTGCTAGTTAGTGTCTCAAGAAGGTATGCTGCTATATATTTGGAATTTTGCGTTCACATTTAATAAAATGTTTCACAGATATTTATAACACAACAGATTCTGCTCTGCTGAGATAAAAAGTGAGTACATTGAAGACAGATCAATGGCCATAACATCAACCATAGGCTCAGTAAACTTTCATTGAGAATGTGTCATATAATTGGTTCCAATTAGAACCAATTCTGAGTTCTAATCTGGGGAAGATTTGGGCAGGCTCCTTCACTATGGGTGCCTTCGTCATTATCTTTTCAATAACAATAAGATGCCACTATCCAGAAGGGAATGGGAAGGCATGGTGAACAACCATGCCTAACCACACAGTGTGTGCTAGGCTGGAAAACCTTCCAAACAGATGCTGTTGAACAAAGTGGAAATAGAGCTCAAGTCTGAATGAGGGTGGAAAAGTGAGGAAGGGACTCACGCAAGAGCTTTTAATATGCCTGCTGTGGGGCACGATTCAAGAGGCTGGGATTGCATTTGCAGATGTATATAGGGAAGTGTTTGAAAATAGGCTTTTTAAAATCTATCTGCCCACTTCTTTACCCAAGCTCCAAGACAGTTTCAGTGTCTTCCAAGTGCTCGGCATTTCAAAGAGCAGATTTGTGCCAGAAGCAACAGCCCGTTCAATCCTCACGGTCTTGTCTTCTCGGCCACATTTGACATCACTGAGCTCTCTATTCATGCCCTGGCTGCGTGTGTCCATCCTTCTCTCACTGGGTCCTCCCACTCCCTAACCATGGGCGATCCTTTAGATTCCGTATTTGGTCCTCTGTTATTGTTTATGTGCAGCTTTTCGTTTGGATTTCTCAGGATTTAACTACCACTTAAATGATTATATGTTCCAAGTTTTTATTTTCAGCCTTAGAGTACAACATACATTATCAATTATCTGTTAAAGTCAAATGTCATTGTAATAACACTTATTATCTTTTACTTAAAGACCACCTTGCATTTGCTGCTGTCAAATATTCTCAGTACTTGAAATCAAATGATTCTTGTGTTTTTTTTTTTTTTTTTTTTTTTTCCTTTCCTGGCTTTCCTGTCTCTCCAGTGGTACTGATTATCCCAGCCATCCAAGTACATTGGGTTTCTATTTTTTCCTAGTAAAACAAATATTATAGTTGAGACACTATTCTAGATGTTGGGCAGATTATGGACTGAAAGATAAAGTTTCTGCTTTAGTGGAGTTTACATTTCCATAGGAGAGTTAGACATTAATCATATAATCACAAAAATATACTTTACTACTGATGAAAAGAGCAACAAGGAGCCATGAGAGTGTATAACAAGGGATCTGACTTAGACTTGGGGGTGAGGGGTGTCTTCCCTACAGAAGTGATATTTGACCTGAGATCTGAGTAATGAATCAGCCTTGAGAAGGACAGACATCTCAGGCAGTGGGAGGAAACTGTGCAAGTCAAAGAAAATGATGTGGGTGGGAAAGTGATGTGGAAGGGAGAGTGGGAAAGGATGAGGCTGAGTCAGATCACGAAGGGCCTTGAGGCCAGGTTAAGTAAGGGGTGAAATGATCTCATTTATATTTTTGGGTGACCGCGATCCGTGAGGAAGATAATGGATTGTCAAGGAATGGGGCCCCTGGTCTGGAGGCTGTTGCAGTGGTGAGAAGAAAGAACAGGATGGTGGTTGTGGAGTAGACAGAAAATGCTGGCCCTGGGACACACATCCAAACCTCAGAATCACTGTGTCTGAACACACCTCATATTCAACCAGTCCACACGTTGCATTAAATTTTCCTGTCTAACGTCTTCTGCATCTATATTTTCCTTTGCATTCCTGTTCTTGCCACTGAATTCCAGAGCTATGAGTGAATGTCTAAATTATACTAAATCTATCTCCTGTTATGGTTTGTTCACTGAGAACTACTGTTCCTCTGTCCCTAAACAGTTTAGGGACAGTTTAGTTCCCCACCCTACACAGGGTCTCAGGGGTCCAAGTAACCTGTCCCCCCTTCAGGATCTTTGTCAGCTTCTAATTGGACAAGAGAGAGTGTGTCTGTGTGTCTTAAAAGGCCATGGTTCCAAACTTGAATGAGCTCCCATCATCTGGTGCACTTTGAAAAGGTAGATTTTTAGGTTCCATGCCCAGAGGTTTGGACTCAACAGCTTTTGGGTGGCACCCAGGAACCTGTATTTTTTTGAAGCTCAAGTTTGTAAGGACCAGGCAGGTTTGATTTGCTCTGTGGCACCACTTATCTGCATTTCCCTTTATCCTGAAGAGGATACTTGGCATTTGGCTCTGGTCCCCATCTCCTCTGAGCTCTCTTCCTCCCCTAACTGAAACAACCTTTCTCACTGAAAACTTGATTTGATTTTAAAGGCTTCTGTTTTGTGGTTTTTCTTCTCACTGGGGACTCTCTGATGTCTTCTCAGCAGGCATAGCCACCTGTGATGGGACGTGCCATGCCATGGAGGACTGCTCCCTGAATGGCTGAGTGACAGGCAGGGTTTCCTGAGATTCATTATAAAACAGGCCCTGTATTTGCAGAGATGAGGTGTTGGATAGAGCGAGAGGAAAGTCAGAGACAAGAAAATAATCTTTTTGAAAAGGCAGCCCTGATTCATGTATCCACCAATTAGATTTGCTTCCTTTTGGTCTTTAGAGAAAAAAACTTACATGACCGTGGTGCATCTGTTTTACTGCTTCCAATCTTCTGACTACTAGAGCAAAACATTAATGTCTTCTTTCCTTGGTAACAGTAAAAACTTAGATACCAATGGAAGGAGAGGGTGAACAGATGCAGTTTATCTCTGGGTGAGGACTGTGTGTGTGTTTATTCATATACATTTGCACATACATATGTGATTAGCATCGATTTAATATTTTTATGGAACTGTAGCAATAGATCATGTTAGGTATGTGAAAAGAAAATCAAAATTGAATCCCTGACCTAATATACCTAACTTTAGAGGCACAAGTGCATTATCAGATATACATGAGCCAAAGAAATAACAGGAAGAGAAGTTTACTTGGTGTCCAAATATGGATTCATTACTTTTTAATACTCTCTAATGTCTATTCTTAGAACTGCAGGCCTTTTCAAATGTCCTTTAATTTCATGTATATTCATTTAAAGTCAGTTTACTGACAAGTGATCACTGAGCCAGGGCAGGTGGCATGAGAACATGGATTTGCGTTCCCTAAAATTGAGTCACTGAAACCTGAATGAAGAGGAACACCAATGAATTATAAATTTAAATTGATTGTGTGTGTGTGTGTGTGTATGCATGCGTGCATGCGCACATGTACAAGTTGGGAAGGAGGAGAAATTGGGAGGAGGCGAGGAGAATGCCTTACTTCCACTCTCAGCACAGGGGAAGATAAATCAACACAGAAGATTAAAAAATGTGAAAGGCTTTTCCCATTCGCCTCGCTTCCCTGTCGGGTCTTTGAATGTGTTTGACCATGCAAGGCCACCTGTGCAGCCAGCAAGATGCTCCTGGTGTTTACAGGGCTCCCTTACGAATCTCCCCAAGCAGCTCTCGGGGAAGCTGGACACTTCCTTTGCAATGTCCTCTGTTCTAACCTTGCTCGAGGAGTTGTTATAACTTTAATGACTGTTTGCTGTAAGGTTAGTGAGGACTTTACTTATCCCCCAAATCGAAAATGAGTGTCTTCCTGTTTTGTGTCATTCAGGATGCCTTGTCCAATGGTGCTGCAATCTGTTAGTTGTGCAGTTCTGGGGCACCAGCCACATTGTGCTGGGAGGAAGGGGCTACTGGGGGGATGTTTCATGATTGGTGACCCTTGAAGTTGTGCAGCGTGGTGGTCAATATTCATTACAAAATCAATCAAATTAATAAGCAATTGAGTGAGGAAATGCCTTTATTTTCATTTTTCATTGACAGTTTAGTGTAGTTTATGTTGAATCCAGATGAAACTAGAAATACAGAGACTATGGAGTAAGAGAGGCTTGGGTTCCATCCTGGCTCCCTCATTTACGTACTGTGTGATTTGGGCACGTTTACTTAATTTTTTGAACCCCAGTTTGCATATCTGTAAAATAGGTAGAGTAATACCTACCCTATAGAGTTATAAAAATAATTATATGTAATATATATATATACACACATATATAAAAATACAATCCCTGGCATAGAATATTAATAGTATTCTGAATATTATTACTGAATATTACTACTATACTATAGTAATATTCAATATTACTACTGAATATTAATAAAGATAATCATGGTTCTATGGTTTTCAATCCCATGTGAGTTATATTAGTAGCTGTGAGTGGAGTAAGTAGAGCATGAACACAGGACTGAGCCAAAACTTGTATCCACTAAAGGCAGGGCTTGTTTCTTATCACACATGTAGCTTCTAGTCTGTTCCTATCCTAGTGATGAACACTGCATGGATTATTAAATAAGTTACCATATGAGCTTGCAACAGAAATCTTTGTTGAAACACAAAAACTATTAGTTGAGAATTACTGGTTCAGTGTTGTTTCGTGTGATGCGAAGGATGTGCATTTTATCATACGTTAGCTCTGGCCTGTGGTAATACAACCAACTGGAAAGAATTGGTGAAACAATGGGGTTCTGATATTAAATTCTGAATGTGCCAACAAGTATGGCCGAGAGAACAGCCCTATTCTGGCCGGCCTGGATTCCTCTTTTTGGTTCTATTTCTCCTCTGCCATGTCCCACTTTCTGTCTACAATAATAAATTACTTATCAAGCCTGCTGCCTGCCCTGTAGGATTTATCAGATCTATTCCTTTCTATTATTATTGCCTCCTTCTTGCTGCTCTTTTTCATTATTTGTGCCTTTGCTCTTTCCATGCATTTATTAACTGAATTAGCACATTTCCAGTGTTTGTTCACATTTAATGAGGTATTGGTATTTTGACGGCGGAAATGAAGAAGTGAGACCCACGGGTGAGAATTTTATTGAACTTCACAGTATTTTATTTTCCAAGATGTGCAATTCACAAAGTCATAATCTTTTGTGCAACACAAAGTGATACATGTCCCTACAGTATCTGATATTTTTATGGGTGAAAATATAACACTTTTAAGGAAAGTTCCTCAGACAAAACTGACTATATCCTCAAGAGTTCAGATTTATTTCATAGAAAACAAAACAAAAAAAAAAGAATCTTACAGTCACAGAACACATCAAATAAATTTAAGAAGTAATTAGAAATTCAAAATCAAGTTGGAAATGCCTCTGAATTAATTTGATTGAATAGTCTTAGTCAAGGTTCTTTTGGTGCAAATGACAGAAATCTACACAAACTGGCTGGAGCAGAAAGGTGGGGGAGTAGGGTGGGATTATTCTAAGAACACATAGATGTCCCAGAGTTTTCAAGGGCAGAAAACAGGACTGCAGCCTGGAGCTAGGAATCCATCAGAACCAAGGCACAGATAGGCTGTCAGCCTCCAGCTCTCCCCTCTACTTCATTTCTCTCTTGCTGCCATTGTTATTTGTTTCCTCTTGCCAGTGGAAGTTGGCTGTACCCTAAGGGCAAATGCAGCTCCTGAGTTCGAGTAAAGAGCCCAAGCTGCCCAGCATCTCTGAATCCCAAGTTCTGATTCCTAGGAGAAAGAAAGTGATTGGTCAGGGAAGTGGGACTCCTCCAGTGAATACACGGTTGCCTGGAGACAGGAGCCGGGCTGGGCTGGGGAAGAGAAGTCCTCACTGTAATAGCATTGTCTGTGGCCCATTTTGTCTTGCTCCATCCGTTGCCTGTGCCACATTGAAATCCAGTTTAATGTGGGCACAAAACAGTTGTAGCTGAAGTATTTTGTGACATTTGCTTACTGGTAAAAGCCTGAATATATACACATGCATACCCAAGAGACCTATTAGAGAAGTTGTCTGTAGAACTTAAGCTCTAATAACTTTTATCTGACATAAGTAGGAAATCATGGAGAGGGTGCGTATATTTGATTTTCTAGTTTGTTTTCTTTGAGTTGGATTAGATGGTGTTTAATCATCATTATAAGCTGATTTCAGTGGTAGCTGGTATTTAATCGCTCAAATGTGTTTATTATTTCATTGATATTTTCCTTTTCTGAGCTTCATTCCCTCCTTTGCTCCATTTTCTCCCCTACTTCCTTCTTATCCTGTTCTTTCTTTCTTCCCGTTTTTCCTCACTGTCTTTCTCCTGAGGAAGGAGTAGGTATGTGTGGGTGTTGCTGCAAGGGGGAGAAGAAAAATTGAGCAATGACAAGTTAGAAAGTAGCAAAACTATTTTAGTAACTCACTGTCTTGGGAGGATACATATTGATGTATAATTTATACACAAATGCAAATCACCATGTAAATTGGGTCCGTATTTTAGCTCTTAGAAAGTGCTGCCCACACGTTTTGTGTCGTCCTTCCTGGGCCTTGGCTTCAGGCGGCTGCTTTGGAGTCACGAAGGGTCAGAGTTAAGAGGATCTGGTGTAACTCATGATGAAATGTGTGGCCTTTACATTTCCATACAACGACCAAGGCGTATGAAAGGATGAAAGGGGAGTGGGGAAGGCAGGGGGAATGCTGGGGGAGGGCAGCTGAGGGATTGAGAAGGGGGCCCCACCCGAGCAGGCCGTCGGTGGTGGATCAGGGCTGGGCAGGATGTGGGCAGCTGCCTGGAGAACATTGACTCGGTCAGGAAAGGGGCAGCTGCTGGCACATCCAGTGTGTGTGTGTGATTTAGGAAAAGACACTCGCCTGCCCTTGTGTGACTGTGGTGGTGTGCCCTCTTCAACAGGACAGGGCACATCTGTGCGGGCCCACCCACTGTAATGCCAGGCAGCCTCCCTGAGGGGGAGAGGCAGGATCTCAACTTTGTAGCTCACAACACACTACTGCGCCCCACCCCCGGTAAGGACCCCTGCCTGTGCCACGGGGGTTGTGTGAGTCAGAGGTTTGCTTTGGGTATTACAGCTCAGAGACCCTGGAGCAGGGGGAGTCAATGGGAGACTAATCAGAGGAGACAAGGGTTCAGGTGTGGGTCATGCCTGCAAATGCAGGTAGCAGAGGGGCACGTGTGGCTGTTGGCAGGAGGTGATCTTGGGGTGGGCAAGGCCATGGGCACCTGTTGTGTTACATACTAATGGGTGACATGCTCCAGCTGCTGGGGGAGAAGCTGCTGGCTCTGTTTCACTCCCAGGTGAAGAAGGAAGAACACTTTGACGGGCAAAGACCAGCTCAGTGGAAGGCAGTTCCCTGGCTTGTAGGCGGTAGAGCTGGGATTTGGGTTTAGGCCTGTCTGTCTGCAAGGTCCATATGCTTTGTGTCCTCTTCAGCCTCTCTGTCACCTCTCCTGTCCTTCCTAAGGGCAAGGTGACCTCCAGTTTTCAGCCAATAGGAACACAGTCATTGCAAACACTCCCATTCTAGACAGCCTTGAAGTAGGGAAGCTGTTGCAGCAAATGTAAGGACATACAAACTGTCACAGGGGACAAGATTCCTTAAATCTGGTCTTCAGAATGTCTGAAGCAAAAATTGTGTGTGACACATGGTCTAACAAAAGAATTTGTGCTGTTTCATGCTGTGCGATCAGACTGGGAGACAGAGATAGGAGATGAAATATTCAAACTTCAGGGACTTTGAGAGTGTTTGAAATAAACATTGTCCTGGAAAATTCTGGATGTAAGTTCATGCTACCTGGGGAAATCCACACAGTAGTATACAGTATCTAATGGGTCCTATGGGGCAATTCACGATGCATTTAGAATGAAAGTACATTTTTGCCCTAACATATACCTGGTGCGGAATGACCTCAAACAATTGTGATAAGACAGTGACTAAGGAGCATACAAAGGAGGGGGCTGGCAGTAGGAAGAATGAGTAGACTCTTGAGGGACCAGTTAGGGCAAAGTGGCATAAGAGAGACAGGAAGCAACTCAATGATAAGAAAAGAAAAAGGCATCAAGAGGAAAAACAAAATATTGAACCACACATGAAAGAATTAAATCAGCCTTCCCACTGATAATATGAGAGAGGGCTTTTGTGAACGACTTGTGCTTGCTCAAAATTTAATTCTTGAGGGTTTAGTGTTCTTTCTCACCTCTATACTTCAAATGCATGGCTTCTTCTATTCAATGCTGATTCCATCCTTGTCTCTCTACAGAATATCTGTTTTCCTTGAAGGCCTGGTGTACCACCCTCTCCTCACTGAAGCCTTCATTCATTTGCCACCTTTACCTTGTACCACAGCAAAGGGATCATGCAATGATTTAACAACAGCTGTTTTGAAGGTAAGTGGGGTTCTGTGCGAGCACTGACGATAAAACAGCAAACAAAAACAGACCCAGTGTCTGCTCTTGTGACCTTTTTTCCCCATCTGGTGCCTCTGCTGAGCCTTTTTTTTTTTTTTTTAATTTAATAAATGCATGCTACCATTATTTATAATACTTACACATTGTTTTGGAATTACTTATTTATATGTCTCTGTATCCTATTAGATGTGAGTCCTTGAGGGCAAATACTGTGTCTTAATCAAGTTTTTTATCCTCAGTACCTACCTGAGTGCCTAGAATATAGTAGTAACCATACTTGTATGTGTATCATGAATGAATGCTCTTCGTATTTTTACATTTTATAAATTTGCAGACTTTGAACATGTTGTTACTCATCCTTCATCTTCCAATATTTCCATTTTCATAAAAAAGAAACTACTGGGGAGATTATTTAGTTCCTTTTTACAGACTTTTTTGAGATCTAATATCTGTCTTGAGGAGATCCACCCAAACTGGGACAGAATGATAATGGATGATGGCATTAAAGTAAGTTTGTTTTATTTCACATGGTCATTATCTGAAGCCTAGGATTTACCAGAAAATGCATTATTGAGAATTGTTGAATTTTTCATCAAAGGATTCTTTTATCTGGGAAGTTCTTCTAGCACATTTGAAAAATAATTCAGTTTACAGAACGTTGATTTACAAATAGCTTTATCAGCAATATATCTATTGTTTGAAATATACAACAGCAATATATGGGCACAGAATGAGTGATAAGTTAATTAAGAACAAGGAACATAAAACTTTAATCAATAGACATCACAAATAAAATGTACTTCAAACTAATATTACGGCCAGGCAGGTGGAGGCAAGAGGGACAGATGAAACGGATGAGGGGGTGGGAGGAAGAGGTGCAAAGGGAGAAAGTCAAGATGAAGAAAGGGATAACAGGAAATGAGTGTGTGGGGTAAAACAGAGGCATCAAAGGGAGTGAGAAGAAAAATCCAAAGAGTAGGATTAGAGAAATCCAAGAAGGACTAGCCAGAGAGATGAGAGGCAGAGAAAACTGGGGCATCGACACAAAGGTAGATGTAACTGGAACTGATGTTAATAGAATAAAGGGAGAAAGGCAAAAGGGGAGAGAGTGTGGGGCTAAGTTTGTGTCCACTTGTTAGACAAAACTCTATACTTGCAGGGTCATCTTGAAACTAATGGAGTCAGTGGAGTTAATGACTTCCTTCAGCCTTTCATCCCTTTGATAGACCTTTATGGAACATGAAACAAATATTGGGCATTCTTCCAGGTGTGGGAATAGAGTGATTAGTACAAGGAGATGACCCCTGCCCTCTAAGGGTTCACGTTTAGGATTGGCGATGGCGATAGCTTTCTGGCTCCTCTCATCCCTCAGCCACTGCAGTGGGACTTGCATCTGGATTCACAGAAGGGTATATTGTTTTGCACTATATCTTATACTGCAGGTCTGCCCTGAAGTCATCTTTGAAACCCTCAATGTCTGTAACTCTTGGGGTCACATCTGAGGCTTGGGATCCTCTTCCAAGGTCATGTGCTTGCAGGCAGAGTTCATTTCCTTGCACCTGTAAAGCTCACTGTGGCTTGCTTTCTCAAAGCCAGCAGGAAGGAGCATCTCTGAGCTCTAGATGCTCCTTAGAAGGGCTCACCTGATTAGGGTCAAGCCAACCCAGGAGAGTCTCTCTTTTGATTCCTGTAAGTCAGCTGATTAGGGATGTTAATCACATTTACAAAATCCTAACACCTTTGCATATTCTGTTGATTAGGATCGAGTCACAGGTCGTGTCTACACAAAGGTGTAGCTACCAGTGGGCAGGAATCGTGGAAAGTGTCTTAGCAATCTGCCTCCCACAGTTGAAGAGAACATTTCCAGCCTGATAACTATTGCTGTGAACTGGTGTAAGTGCTTCTTGGGCTTGACAATGGTTTACTGCTCACTCCGTCTCTTTAGTCATCCTGATAGGTATTTTGGAACTGCCCCCAGTGCCCTTTTCTGTCCTTTCACCGAGGTTTCCTTATGTATCCCAGTGCACCCGTATTCCACTCAGGCTCCTGGCCTACAGCTGGCCACCTGCCCAGCCTCTCTTAGAGGGTCCCCTTATCCCTCAGGGGCTCTTGTCTAGGATCCATGAGGATCCACACAGGTGCAAGAGTAGATCACACCTGGCTTACCAGGAACACTCACATGGGTTTCCCTCACAAATACTGGAAATGCCGTGATCTCAGTATGAGAAGCTCTCTCTCCTGTTGTGAGAGGCCAGCCATAACTTCCCTTACCTTTTGGGTCTCACAGGCATGAGTTAATCATTGATATTCAGTCCACCCAGCTTCAGAGAGAACACATTAAATTCTCTGAAAGCTTCTATTTGAGCTCTTTTCCCTTGGCTCTATGGGAGGAGATGGTGTCAGATCACCTAGGGTAGATATTCTTGATCAAGCTGCACTTAAAAAATACTCTCCTAATTTCCAGCTACCCCTTTATTCCCAGTTTTTTTCCCCTTTCATCTAATAATCGGAGGTGGGCCCAGCCTCAGTCCAGGCAGTTGTAGAGTAGGATTCCATAACCAGAAAGGCAGGCTGCTGCTGCTGCTAAGTCGCTTCAGTCATGTCCGACTCTGTGGGACCCCATAGACGCAGCCCACCAGGCTTCCCCGTCTCTGGGATTCTCCAGGCAAGAACACTGGAGTGGGTTGCCATTTTCTTCTCCAATGCATGAAAGGAAAAGTGAAAGTGAAGTCGCTCAGTCGTGTCCGACTCTAGCGACCCCATGGACTGCAGCCTACCGGGCTCCTCCGTCCATGGGATTTTCCAGGCAAAAGTACTGGAGTGGGGTGCCATTGCAGGAGTCCACTGAAAAATGTAGGAGGTTGGTCTGTTCACTGTAAGGAAAGACGCTCAGAGACCTGGCAACACAGAGCCATCATATTCAGAACAAGCAGCGGAAAGTCAGGTGTGTAGAAGGATGCAGCTATTGCCAGCAGGGTCCAGAAAAGGGTTCCAGGTTTAAGAAGGCCGTCCAGAGCCAGGGGGCCATGGTTAAAGGAGGGCCAGACAGGCAGCAGATGGCACTAAGATGACCTTGGCTCCTAGCCCAAACCTGTCCTGATTAGACAGTGTACACATGAGGTGATTGGTGAAAGTTGAAAATTAGTACGGGATATCATTATTCATATCTTGGTATTTCTTTACAGTTTTTGCTAGTAACCTTTTCAATTGAGCATAGTAATAAAAGTTCTGTGTTAATGACTATAATACACAGATAAGCTTTCAAAAAGTTTATGGGTTTAAGACAAATATATAAAAAGCCTTGTGTGTGTGTGCTAAGTCTCTTCAGTCATGTCTGACTCTGTAATCCTACAGAGCCAGGCTCCTCTGTCCATGGGATTTTCCAGGCAAGAATGCTGGAGTGGGTTGCCATGCCTTCCTCCAAGGATCTTCCTGACCCAGGAATCGAACCCATGTCTCCTGCTCTGGCAGGTGTGTTCTTTACCACTGGTGCCACCTGGGAAGCCCATAAAAAAGCCATAATAAATATCAAATATACTTGTCAAGAACCTCTATCCTATTTTGATGTGCTGATATTTAGTCTAAGGTTAAACATATTATTAATCATAATTGAAATAGGCACCAGGCCACCTGCCTACTCCACACAAGTAATTATTTTTTCCCCTTAATTAACAGCCTCTACTTTTTAGGGTAGTTTTAGGTTTAACAGAAAAATTGAGCAGAAAACACAGAGAGTTCCCATAAATTCTCAGTAACTAGTTTTGTAGTTTCTGATTCTTAGTTGTTCTGATGCTCATTATTATAATCTTAAATTATCACTAATACTTCCTTTTCTTGATTTATTAGTGTTCGAGTATATTTGCTGAGTCCTTGACAGAAGGATGTGGTATTTATCTTTCTTACATTTTTTTCCCCAGTCTCTTTCCCTTTACCTTTCTCCAATTTTTGTTACAGTAGTATTTTTTCATTTGCATTAATGCTTTATACTGTAATGACATTTTTCTTATTTTGACTATAAGTTTATTAGAAAAATTAGCCATCCAAAAAGCATTTGCAGTGGTCTGATTGCACATGTATTATCCATTGTCACACCAAGCTTGGTGCCTGGTCGTAAAGAAGACAGTTTCATCCTGTGTCACTAAATCACCAGCGCTCCAAAGAGAATATCCCAAGTGCTAGGGTCCACTGGATCATTGTTTAATTTCATCTCTCTTCATTTCTTCTAGGTCGTAGTCAGCTGCCACCGTTTCTTAAATTTTATATTGCCTTTATGTATCACTCTTTAATTGTGTTGAGATAGCTTTTAGTGTATTTTTTTCACATGGGGCATGTGAATCTTCTGAACAATGAATGTCAGAAAATGCCTTTATTTTGCCCAACTTATGATTGTTGCTTTAAATACGTCTGGGATTCTGGCCTTAAAAATCGTTCTTTTTTTTTTTTTTTTAACAACTTTATAAAGATATTAGTTGATTGTGTCCTAGTACTCAGGTTTATTGATGAGAAGAATTGTGATACTTTAATACTAAAGGAATTATTCTTTTTAAAATGCTTAGAAAACGGCCTGGGATTTAATAACTGCTACGTGAAAGTGAAAGTGTTAGTCATGTCCGACTCTTTGAGATCCCATGGACTGTAGCCTACCAGCTTCCTCTGTCCACAGAATTTTCTAGGCAAGAATACTGGAGTGGGTAGCCATTCTGTGCTCCAGGGGATCTTCCCAACCCAGGGACTGAACCTGGGTCTCCTGCACTGCAGGCAAATTTTTACCTTCTGAGCTACCTGGGAAGCCCAAACTCAGTGCCATATAAGTGCTTGATAAATAAAACACTGAAAATATTGTTTAATCCTTTTTTTATAAGTGATTATTTTCTCTTGGCAAACCTTTAAGATTTGTTTTCTTTATCTTTGGGATTCTGAAATTTCATTGAGCTCTATTACTAATCGTACTTGGCACTTGGGAGAATTTGCTTAATCTGAAGATTCTTGTCTGTCTCAAACTTTGGAAAATTTTCTTTCATTCTATTTTATTTCCCCACAAGGATTGTATCAGTTTTCTCTTTCTGTGTGGAGCTTTTCTTAAATAGGTGTTGGACTTCTTGACTTTTATCACCCATATCGTTTAACTTTTCCTTTCACATTTTCCATTTTTGGGGTCCTCTTTCTTCATCTTTTGGATCAACACCTGTCTTGTTTTACAGAGATGTGAAGCCCTTTCAGCTATCACAGGGCATGCTAATTAGATCTCTTTCAGTCCTCGTGTGCTTCCTGGAATACCTGTTTCTTTTTGAGTCAGTTATCTGGCTTAGAATCTGTGGTGGAGCTGCATTTTCTCTAGGTTTCACTCGGATGTCTAGAGAGTCCTGGTTATTGGTTAAGATGTGTGGTGAAGGGCTGGGTTGATTAGATTAACTAGTGTGTATTCCTGATGTGGTTTCCTCTGTGGTTGTGCTGGTGTCTGTCAACAGGACTTTCTCTTGTGGGACGGAAATGTGTGAGTGCGTGGGCCGAATGCTGGGCACTGTGAGGGGCCACAGTGGCTGAAGTTAGAAGGGAGGACATTCTGAAGGAGAGCTCTTTTCTCCTCCCATTCTCCTTTTCTGATCCCCCCTTCTCCTCCTTTCCTTAGGGTCTATGTGAAATACAGACATACATGAGACTTTGTTCTCCTTTCTGCACAAACACCCACGCATCAACCCTTATCCAGATAACTGCTCAGTTTTGTGAGAATAGTTATAAAGCTTCACCCCAGCAGACAGAGGTTCTGTCCTTTGTGTTCTGTGATACCTGAGAGCAAAGTCAGCACTTTGCTAGCTTGTTGATCTAGAGAGTTTTTCAGGTAATTCACCTGATTGCCACAGAGCCCTTCCCTGCTCTCTGCTGTTCATTGACACCAAAGTGCTAGGCTTGTCTCCAGCTTGCCCCGGGAGCAGCATCTCTTATGTCTGGTGTTTAGGTGGTGAGACCCCTCCCATCCCACCTTCTGCTTCCAGGACATCCTCACACTTTCTGATGCCCTAATCACTCTCTCTTCTTCTTCTTTTTTATGCTGTCACTGTTATGATTTCATTCTTTAACCAATATCATTTAGTTATTTCAGTAAGAATTGGGTTGGAAGAGAGGTAAGTGGGTGTGCTTATGAAACCTTCTTGAACTTGGAAGCTTTCTTTCAATATACTAGATTAACCGGGAAATCATGTTGGTTGGGGGGCATTGCTAATTGCTGCCCCACACTGATGGACCACAGGGCTCCTTCAACTCCTAAACTTTACAATCATCACCTGGTCACATGTTTGAATTATGATTGAGTCCTTATGAGGAACTGGAGAAGGAAATGGCAACCCACTCCAAGTATTCTTGCCTAGAGAATCCTGTGGACAGAGGAGCCTGGTGGGCTGCTGTCTATGGGGTCACACAGAGTCAGACATGACTGAAGTGACTTACCATGTATGCATGCATTGGAGAAGGAAATGGCAATCCACTCCAGTATTCTTGCCTGGAGAATCCCAGGGATGGAGGAGCCTGGTGGGCTGCCATCTATGGGGTCGCACAGAGTTGGACACGACTGAAGCGACTTAGCAGCAGCAGCAGCTGCCTTATGAGGAACAAGGAGGCTTCAGTATTAACAGCCCTGCAAACCCAAGTATCTATAAAAGGATAGCAAAGATCACTGCCACTCGCAGTTACTGCTAACTCTCTCACCTTGGTGTCAAGGGCATCTACTCTCTCTTCTGCCACCTTGACTGCTGCTGCCCGGAGAGCATGAAGAGTCCTTGAGGGCTAAAGACCTTCATACCCTAAGGTGGCCGTGGCTTCTAAAGCTTTGGAGAAGGCATTCCTCATCAGGCCTTTTGAAAATGTCCTTTTTCCTTCTGACTTAGAGTAACACACACCTCTCTGCCTAAAGTATTCAGCTAGTAGATGATGGGGAGCAGGGATGTTCTTAAGGTTCAGGGAAATTTTAACACAGCAAACACGATTTTTAGTCTTTCAGAAAACCTTTTGATTACCAACTTGTGCTTGGAGGCATCCCTGAAAAAAAAATCCAATTTGGTATATTTTATGGATTTTATTATAGTGCTATTTATTCTCTATCCCAGATAGCTAAAGTCGGTGTTAAATAATGCAGGCTTTGTAGCTCTGAACCTCCAGTACAGACTGGGTTTGTGTGCTCTGCTTTCAGAGAATCAGAGGGCGGGGGAGAGGATGGCAGCTGTGGGCTCCGGCTCATAGCCCTCTGCTGTGCTGCGGGGCGCAGGGCCCGCCCAGAGGCTGGGGAAGCTGGCCCGGGAGTGGGGACACCTGGGGCTTCTGACTCAGCTCTGAGGCTGTAATTGAGTTGTGGCCCTGGGCGAGTCACTGAGCTCCTCTGGACCTCGGTTTTTTTCTGCATAAAATGTTTAGAGTTTCTTCCCACCTCTTCAGGCACTTCATGCTAGATGCTCTCCAAGGTTTCTGTTGAATATTCTGAGTCTCTTTTAATAAGATTACCTTTAACAACCCCACAAGCATTTCTGTAAGCAGAAGGGACACACTGAGATAGAATGCAGAATTAGCTTATTTCAGAGACAGTATTTCCCACGTTACAGGCTTATTTAGCCTGAGAAGGAGGGAAATGTCCACCAGTGGTAAGTGATTTAACGGGGGATTGTCATTACGACTGAAGACCCAACTGATGGGTAACTATTGTGAGAATCTAGGACCATATACCCCTCAAAATGCCTCTCCAGTATCCTAAGTGTTGACAGTGGGTGAGAGGATATTCAGTTCTGGGTACCGCTGTTTAAAGGTACATGGATGAATGGGAGCACGTGTAAAAAAGAGGAGTACATGGGTGTCAGGAAGAGTTGGGGGTGTAGGAGAGGTGCGGAGAGCTTAAGGAGAAACCATGGCAACAGGAAAAAAGCTAAGCGGTGCACATAGACACTCACATAGCTCTTAAGGCCTCCTGTTTGAGAAGCAGAATGAGATATTGCACAATTCTGTTCACGTGAACTAAAAATATGTATTATATAAGACCACGTATAAACATAATTTTAGGAGAACTTAGTAAAAAGAAACATTTAAAGGACATGGGATTATTTAGCTTGAAGAACAAATGGTTAGTGATATGGTGTATATTTGTGGATATAAAAGACTGTCTTGTGGACGAGGGAAGGTATGTTCGGGGCAGCCTTTGAGAGCAGACGTGGGACTATTTGTTCTGCAGTTTGAGCAGCAGGCTTGGTTCAATGCCAAGGACCTTGTGTATGCCAGTGAAACCTTACAAATTTGCCATTTAGCTTTAAATTGTGCAGTGTCACTTTTTAATGCAAATATAAGAGCATTTGACTCAAATATGGAATCACCAGAATTACAGAGTTCAGCTCCATTGCTCATGCATGCATCCATATTTTGTTCTCATCTATGTCAATTATTGATACTTCACTTCTTGGTGCACTCACAGTTCACAGCATTGTCTGCTTCCTCTCCTGATGGGTATGGAAGGACTAGACCAATGCAGGAAGACCTATGGGTTGCTCTAACTCTGTCTTCCCTTTTCCTTCCACATTATCATTTTTGGCATAAGTAGCTGATTAGCCCAGGGATGTGATGTGATGTAAGGAAAGATATGAAGATGTGGTTCCTCGGTAGTTTGTTTCTTAGGTTAACATTTCCAAAGTAGATCCATGTACAAAGGAAAGTGTGGTTTCTGCTGCTGGCAGTCTGACTTGCTCAGTCATGGACTTAACCCGGTCACCTTGTACTTGCTTCGAGCCTTGTTGGATTCCTCCACTGGGGGCCCACTGGAACCCGGTGCTTACAGGTACCTCAAACATCACATTTGAAGGGGTATCACGGAATGGGTAAATATATGTGTTGCTGTATCTCCTCAGTTTGTGAGCATACTCCATATCCCATTGGATTTCATTTACAAAGTGCAAGTTGAAGGGTAAAATTATTAAGCATTTCGAGTCAGCAGAGGACCAAATCAGCTGTGGTCATCGTGAATGAAGGGCCCTGTGTGGTGGTACAGGTCTCGTACTTGTGAAGCCAACCTTGGCCATGCTCTGAGTAGCAAGGATCTAGTGTCTGTACTGTTGTGCCCTGTTTCTGTAGTGTGAGGATAGGCAAGTCATATCTGCATGGCAGGCATATATGGAAATAGTAAGGCTAGTCAGTAGCAGGGCTCAGCCAATATTCATTCTTTGACTTATTCTCTCTTCTCTCCTCTGAAGAAATAGCAGTTTTGTAGAGAAGCTTTGGGATGCTCAGGTGAATGGGATGCTCAGATGAGATTAACTGCAGGAGGTGGTGAAAAGGGTCATCTTCTTTGAACATACTCATGTTCTGATGAAAAAGTGAGTGACCCTGTGACGGGGCTGGGCTTGGTCTCCAACCCTAGGAAGAAGGTATGTGACTCTCCATGGCCAAGTGGGGCCACAGGCCTAGGAATTCCAGTCTTGGCGTGCTGAGGAAGGGAGAGGGCCAGTTTGCAGACCACCGAGTAGGAGGACTTCAGAACTTGCCTGTATTTGTCCCTTGTCTTCCTGCTGCTTTTGTTCTCTGAGCTAATTCCTGTTTGAAGAACTGATATTTAATTCAACAGCCCCCCATGGAGCCTTGTGCCTGTGATAGAAGTTTCTAAAAATCTCTCAGTCAACAAAATGATAACAGCTGGTCTTTGAAACTCTGGGAGCTCTAGACTGGGGAGGTGCTGGGGGAGGAAGAACTAAGGGAACCAGGGATTGGGGCTGGGGAATGCACTATTTGTTAAGGATAATGAGGCAAAAAATGTGACAGAGGATTTTATTACAAATAATAGACAGAAGTCTTCAAACAACAGCAGAGAATCATTAAAAAAGAAACAGAGTTAAATAATTGTCTAATTAGCAGGCACCAAGAAGGCAAAATTTATTCCATTAGAACTTCTTAAGGGAGAGTCAATAAATTCACAGCTGGGTGTTCATTTTGTCAGGAATACAGAGAATGTGGATTTTCCTTGTGCCAAGTTGTTCTTCGGTCCCTTTGCCAAGCTTCCTTTCTAATTAACCCAAGGTGAGTCTTGCCTCAAAGAACTGCTAGGCTCAGTTGCTTTGCTTAGCCATGTCATTAAGCTGTGGCTCAAGGATTGAGCCTTCCAGAAACTGGTAACCTCAGGGACCTCTACTATTAGCAATGCTGCGAGCTAATGTTCACACAGTACTCCACAGCTTACAAGGCATTTTGACATACACCATCCTGTTGGATTCTTGCAGCCACTCAGCAAGGGAAGCTGAGGCTGTGTAAGTGAATGTTTATGAGTATAGGTGATGTGTTAGCTAGCTTGCCTGCCCATAACAAAGCACTGTGGACTGGATGACTTCAACAACAGACATTTATGTTCTCGCAGTTCTGGAGAAAGAGATCAGGGTGCCAGCATGGTTGGGTTAGATCTCTCTTTTTGGCTTGCAGATAGCTGCCTTCTCTCTGTGTGCCCACATGGCCTTTCTTCAGGGCACATGGGGAGAGGTGTGGAGAGAGGGAGGGTGTAGGAAGGGAGCAGAGAGAGAGAGAGAGAGAGAAGGAGAAAGCATTGGGGAGAGAGACACGCAGAGAGAGTGAGGAAGAGGGAGAGAAAAGAATAGCTTTGTTTTTTTCTTCTAAGGCCACCAATCATATCTGGTTAGGACCTCACCCATATTACCTCATTTAATCTAAATTTCTCCAGATATAGTCACTTTGGGGAGTAGGGTGGGGTGGGGTGGGGGATTAGGGCTTCAACATATGGATTTGGAGGGGACTCATTTCAGTCCACACTGTGTGGCAACCACCTGGTGAGAACACAAACCATCTGCAAGCCACTCAGATTACTGTCCATATTAAAATGACCTTATTTCAGGAGACTCTTGCCCAGGAACAGGAAATTGCAAATAATTATGATTTGGTTAAGAAGCTTTCTGAAAAATCCATTTATATGAAAAAAAAAAAAAAAAGACAATTCAAGTCTCTCTCAGCGGAGTAAATAACCCCCTTTTAGGACGATATAAATCACTTTACCAAACTCATCAAGTTGCTGTTGATGCTTTAGGACTCTTGCAACCATTTCCTTGCTGTGTCAACCAAGCCTCAATAACTGTGTCAGGAAGTTGAGCCAATCTGAATCCAACCTCTACTTGCCTTAAACTAGACCCCAAACCTCATAAATATCCCTCTTTGAAAATAAGAGTCTTGTCAAGGGAGTATTCTTCCTTAGTATACTAAGTAATGAACTTCAACTTTGCTTTATCAGTAAATTGATTAGGTAATTTCACTGGGAAGTCTGCAATCAACAGTGGTTTGAACCATCAGTTTGAACCTTGGCTCCAAGCTTTCTAGCTGTATGATCTTGGGGAAAAAAAATTAACCTTTCTATGCCTTATTTACCTCATCTGTAAAATGATCACCAACCATAGAAGATCATTATAAGGTTTAAATGAGTTAATATAGGTGAAGCTGTTACATAGCTGACACATGGCAAGATCTCAATAAATATGAGGTCTTACTGTTACTGAAATCTGTCAAATGTCCCGACCAGGGCCTTCGTTTGTTTTCTTGATGTATACTTCCCTAAAACAAGACTGTATGCTCAGTTGCATTTGACTGTTTATGACCTCAGGAACGGTAGACCACCAGACTCCTTTGTCTATGGAATTTTCCAGGCAAGAATACTGGAGTGGGTAAGCCATTCCCTTCTCCAGGGCATTTTCTAGACCCAGGGCTGGAACCTGAATCTCTTGTGTCTCCTGCATTGGCATGGTGGATTCTTTACCACTGTGCCACCTGGGAAGTCCTAAAATAAGAAAGGAATTGTATAACTAATTTCCTCCCTTTCAAAAATACCATTAACTGTAAAATATCAATTTAAATACAAAAACAGGAGCAAAAAGTGGAATACTTGTTGCATTAAGGATACACATTGGCTATATAACACACATGCCAATTTCAGAAATGATAAAATATAGGATGAAATCGAGGAGGTCTTAGTGAATTTAGTTTTTTCCTGAAACACTCAGTTTTGTGGGAAGGATGGGGGCTCCCCTGAGGTGCTTTCAAACACATTTCTACAGCTGAGTGATTTCTGATTCTCTTTTGGGGGCAGGCCAGGCCAGCTTGGGAAAGAAGGCAGTGAGCCTAAAACCATTTCACATATGTTTGAGTTCCTCGTGGATTTGGTCATGGGACCCTATGTTTGCAGACACTTAGAGTGTATTTGCTGCAGCCTGGAGCTGGTGTTTGCTTATGGGAGGCCTGGGAGAGGGACCTCCTTCTCACAGAGCTGGAATTCTGCTTGGCTGTGCTGACAGGTAGTATTGATTCAGCCGTATTTCCTCTCCTATAGGGAAACTTCACTCTGTCTTCACTCAGTGGTCTTCCTTTTCTTCCTTCATCTCACCTCGTGGCGTATTCATGGCCACTGAAAGTAACTCTTATGGTTGAGGAATTATCTATACAGATTCTTCTAAAGTGACATCTCTAGACCAGAGCCAGTATGTGAACTGTTTCCAGTCTCTGATGAGGATAATACAGAAACCAAGAGCATTTCGACATTTTATAGCAATTTGACAGTTGCTCTGAAATCCAAGCAGATGATCTTCAATGATCTTTAACCTTGTTTCATTGAATAGACCTATACCAGTAGAGGGGTTGTTACACCCACAGTCTGTTGCATTTAGTGCAGTATATCTACTGACCATGTGTGGTAGGATTATAGTGGGCTGAACATGAAAACTACCACAGCAGCAACCACAAAACTCTGTGCAATAGCCAGAGGTTTATTGAGAAATACCATTGTAATAACTAAGTATTTTTTATTTAGAAGCTATACCTGGCATTTCAGCAGCTGACTCCATGTCATACAAGATCTTGAAACAGTGACCTGGACACCATGAGTTCCTAGCCCAGCTGGTTCAGAATAATTAAAGTTTACAATTCATATGACATTGTTCTGAATACCAAAATATTTAATATGATGATGTTTTAAAAACTGTCTAGATGTGGACAGATATGGATTGCTTATTTCTCCATTTCATGAAAATATAATTTGAAGCAAGTTTTAAGGAAACTGTAGACCTTAGACTGAGATCAGCATATTCTTTCTAATTCAGTACTGATCAGAACATGACCTTGGACTGGCCTCACTGCCAGAGTGAGGGGCCTTTCTGGGCTGTCCTTTCTGTAGTTAAAGGTACTTATAGAATTAACAGAATAAGCATTTCCTACCAGAGGCTTTTCTGTAGCAGTTTTTTGTTATTTTTTTTTTTTTTCAATTAAAGCAAGGGGATAAGATGTTCTGTTAACAGTCATTAAAAAAACAAAACAAAACACAAACTTTTATCTACTTGGCCCTTCTTCAGCTAGAGAGAAACAAACCATAGCAATGTACTATTATTAAAACGAACAAACAAACAAACTTAATTGAAACTGAGCATCCATATCTAAGGTCTTTCCTGTCTTTCTCCCCAGTGATCCTTTAGCATTCTATAAGTGTCTGACTATTCCTGACAAAAATGATTTCTTACATAAAATATACATCTTTTCCTGATGGGAATAACTTCCATTTTTATTACAATACATTAAATGCATTACAAATACAACTTTTTCACTTAAGTACTTTTTGAGCAAACTTAGACTGTTTTTAAAAATTTGTTTTACAGAGTAATTTCCTTATGCCTCACTTGCAATATCTGTTTTTCCTTTCATCCTTCCCTTTTAACATTTTTATCTTGGAAGTTTTCACTGACCCTTTAGGATTCTCCTTAGGTTGTAGAGTGTAATGGTTAAGAGCTCAGATTTATCACATTCGCACATTTCTAGCTGAGTGACTTGTACAAATTACTTAGCTTTGCAAAATCTCCATTTACTTATCTATAAAATGGGAAAATAGTAGTACCTACCTAAAGGGGGTTATTATAAGGATTAAGTGATATGGTTCTTCTAAACTAATAGATTTTAAGGGCCCAGTAGATATTAGCTATTCCTATTTTTGGGAGACAGTCCTTATGGGTAGACTTTGCATTGCTTCTTGCCCTCTGAAACTGAGCTCACTGGTACTCCCTGGGCTACCACATTGCCCTGTGCTTCCTTTTCATGTTCTGCATGTGTCTGTCTCTTCCACTGGACTTTTGGTTTATTCAAGGCAGATTGGTCTTTTGGTCTTTGACTGGTGGTATGTCATCACATGCTCAATGATTATTTGCTGAACTGAAGTTAAATGAACTTCTCTCTTTTCCCATTTTCCCGGTACATTGGCATTTCCTAGTGCAGGGTCAGTGGGAATGCTTATTTAAATGCAGATTCCCTGGTCTTCATATAATTAAAATTTAGGAGTATTACTGACAATCTGCACCTTTAACAGGTTTCTCAGGGATTCTTTAGCTCAGTAAACCATTGAACCACATCTCCTTGGCATGTCCATGTTTGGCAACTTCTGTGTCTTCGACCTACCTTCCAGAATCTGTCTATAGACTCTGTAGGAAACGTACGACTATCGGCCATCTTTAATTTTCATAGTTTTGGCCCAGTTTCAAGCCAGTAGCATATATGGGGTATAGACTCTCAGGGTGGTCCCTGTGATTCATGCCTCTTAGTATCCCCCTTATTAGGGGATAGGTCTTAAGACTTGCTTCAACCAATGGAATACAGCAGAGATGGTGGAGTGTATGTGATTACGTTACACAGAAGACTCTCTGCCATCTTTGAGGAGACAAGTGATCAAGTTGGGAAACCCCAGGAGTTAAAGAACTCTGGGCAGGCTTAGGAGCTGCGAATGACCTCCAGACAACAGCCAGCAAGAAAATGAAGCCCTCAATTTTGCAATCAGAATTTAACTTCTGCCAACGACCTGAGCTGGAAAGCAGATTCTTCGCCTTTATCCCTCAGATAATACCGTATCCCTGCTGACATCTCAAAGACAGGTTAGTCAGACCTCCGTGGAGGAGCTATCTGGGCCTGGACTCCTGACCCACAGAACCTAAGATAATCAATATGTGTCCATACAAGCTGTTCAGATCAGATCAGATCAGTCGCTCAGTCGTGTCTGACTCTTTGCAACCCCATGAATCGCAGCACACCAGGCCTCCCTGTCCATCACCAACTCCCAGAGTTCACTCAGACTCACGTCCATCGAGTCAGTGATGCCATCCAGCCATCTCATCCTCTGTAATCCCCTTCTCCTCCTGCCCCCAAATCCCTCCCAGCATCAGAGTCTTTTCCAATGAGTCAACTCTTTGCATGAGGTGGCCAAAATACTGGAGTTTCAGCTTTAGCATCATTCCTTCCAAAGAAATCCCAGGGCTGATCTCCTTCAGAATGGACTGGTTGGATCTCCTTGCAGTCCAAGGGACTCTCAAGAGTCTTCTCCAACACCACAGTTCAAAAGCATCAATTCTTCAGTGCTCAGCCTTCTTCACAGTCCAACTCTCACATCCGTACATGACCACAGGAAAAACCATAGCCTTGACTAGACGAACCTTTGTTGGCAAAGTAATGTCTCTGCTTTTGAACATGCTATCTAGGTTGGTCGTAGCTTTCCTTCCAAGGAGTAAGTGTGTTTTAATTTCATGGCTGCAATCACCATTTGCAATGCTTTTGGAGCCCAGAAAAATAAAGTCTGACACTGTTTCCACTGTTTCCCCATCTATTTCCCATGAAGTGGTGGGACCAGATGCCATGATCTTCGTTTTCTGAATGTTGAGCTTTAAGCCAACTTTCTCACTTTCCACTTTCACTTTCATCAAGAGGCTTTAGAGGTCCTCTTCACTTTCTGCCATAAGGGTGGTGTCATCTGCATATCTGAGGTTATTGATATTTCTCCCGGCAATCTTGATTCCAGTCTGTGTTTCTTCCAGTCCAGCGTTTCTCATGATGTACTCTGCATATAAGTTAAATAAGCAGGGTGACAATATACAGCCTTGACGTAATCCTTTTCCTATTTGGAACCAGTCTGTTGTTCCATGTCCAGTTCTAACTGTTGCTTCCTGACCTGCATACAGGTTTCTCAAGAGGCAGGTCAAGTGGTCTGGTATTCCCAACTCTTTCAGAATTTTCCACAGTTTATTGTGATCCACACAGTCAAAGGCTTTGGCGTAGTCAATAAAGCAGAAATTGATGTTTTTCTGGAACTCTCTTGCTTTTTCTATGATCCAGTGGATGTTGGCAATTTGATTTCTGGTTCCTCTGCCTTTTCTAAAACCAGCTTGTACATCAGGAAGTTCACAGTTCACATATTGCTGAAGCCTGGCTTGGAGAATTTTGAGCATTACTTTACCAGTGTGGGAGATGAGTGCAATTGCGTGGTAGTTTGAGCATTCTTTGGCATTGCCTGTCTTTGGGATTGGAATGAAAACTGACCTTTTCCAGTCCTGTGGCCACTGCTGAGTTTTCCAAATTTGTAGGCATATTGAGTGCAGCACTTTCACAGCATCATCTTTCAGGATTTGGAATAGCTCAACTGGAATTCCATCACCTCCACTAGCTTTGTTCGTAGTGATGCTTTCTAAGGCCCACTTGACTTCACATTCCAGGATGTCTGGCTCTAGGTCAGTGATCACACCATCGTGATTATCTGGGTCAGATATGCATCAGAGGGCAAACACACTGAAACCATATTCACAGAAAACTAGTCAATCTAATCACACTAGGACCACAGTGTTGTCTAACTCAATGAAACTAAGCCATGCCCGTGGGGCAACCCAAGATGGGCGGGTCATGGTGGAGAGATTTGACAGAATGTGGTCCACTGGAGAAGGGAATGGAAAACCACTTCAGTATTCTTGCCTTGAGAACCCCATGAACAGCATGAAAAGGCAAAAAGATAGGACACTGAAAGAGGAACTCCCCAGGTCTGTAGGTGCTCAATTTGCTACTGGAAATCAGTGGAGAAATAACTCCAGAAAGAATGAAGGGATGGAGCCAAAGCAGAAACAATACCCAGCTGTGGATGTGACTGGTGATAGAAGCAAGGTCCGATGCTGTAAAGAGCAATATTGCATAGGAACCTGGGATGTCAGGTCCATGAATCAAGGCAAATTGGAAGTGATCAAACAAGAGATGGCAAGAGTGAATGTCAACATTCTAGGAATCAGCGAACTGAAATGGACTGGAATGGGTGAATTTAACTCAAATGACCATTATATCTACTACTGTGGGCAGGAATCCCTCAGAAGAAATGGAGTGGCCATCATGGTCAACAAAAGAGTCCAAAATGCAGTACTTGGATGCAATCTCAAAAACGACAGAATGATCTCTGTTCGTTTCCAAGGCAAACCATTCAATATCACAGTAATCCAAGTCTATGCCCCAACCAGTAAGGCTGAAGAAGCTGAAGTTGAATGGTTGTATGAAGACCTACAAGACCTTTTAGAACTAATACCCAAAAAAGATGTCCTTTTCATTATAGGGGACTGGAATGCAAAAGTAGGAAGTCAAGAAACACCTGGAGTAACAGGCAAATTTGCCCTTGGAATACAGAATGAAGCAGGGCAAAGACTAATAGAGTTTTTCAAGAAAATGCATTGGTCATAACAAACGCCCTCTTCCAACAACACAAGTGAAGACTCTATACATGGACATCACCAGATGGTCAACACCGAAATCAGATTGATTACAAGCTGTTAGATTGTGGTAAATTTTCCCACAGTAGCAGAAAACTAGTACACATTCTAACTAGTGATCTTCATTTCATTTTATCTTGTTTCTCTTGCTTTCCTGTCCATTCCAAGTAATTTCAAGTGCCTAGAGTTTCTTCCCTACCAGACACAGAGATTCTGAATAATAGCCAACTTCGTTTTACTCCCCATCCCCAAACTTTCATTAGGTCCTCACTCTCTACAGAAGAAATTCTGAACTCTTCAGGTCCTGGGCTGTATCCTCCTTGCTCTCACCTCAAATGACCTTTTCAATTTTGTTTCCCATCAAATATTTCCGTGTCCTGTGTCACAGAGATCATTTCTCTCTGTGTTACACTTCCACATTCTTGCACTTTGCTCGTATTGACACCGGCCCCCCCAAAAGTCCTCTTTCCTTATTCTTTCCAGTGCTCCACTTCCACATCGGAAGTCCTTCTCTCGTCTTCCCATGCAGAATGAGTTGTTCTTTTGTAGATGTGCTTTGTGCCTCAGGTTAGCAGTTGCTTCATTGTGTCACATAATCTAATTGGTCATTCATGAGACTGTCCCCCATAAATTCTAAGCTCTTTAAGAACACAAGCAGTGCAGCCTTCATCGGGAGAATATCATTCCACATATTGTCTGATTTCAACATGGAGTGAGTTTCTATATGCTCCTTGGCTGACATTTACTCTATGAATCCAAATTCTACAGACTTATTTTCAAATATTTTTTAAAAACCAAGAGTTCCCTAAAACTGAGGGAGGGAATAAAGATAAGGCCCAGATCGAAGAAAAATACTGTTATGAACCTAAAGCTAGAAGGAGCAATCAATTTATGATGATTTTTAAGAGCTCAGATTGTTGATTTTCCCTGAAAGAACCTTGGTAAATAAATTCTTCACAAAAATAAGTTCTCCAAACATTTTGTATTCCAAAGGTTTTGCTGGACTCCCATGGTTGCATTTCCTAGATCTCCTGTGTTTGAGAGTGAAGCATTACGAGGGATGTTAGGGAAGTAGTTGCAAAATCTAGTGTCATTATAGACAAAATACCAACCTAGGTCTTCATCTGTATCATTAGCGTGTGTGCTGGTCAGTTTTATGTGTCAACTTGAGTGGGCTGTGACATCCCCATATGGTGGTTAAACATTATTCTTGATTTGCCTGTGAGAATGTTTCTGGATGAGATTAACATCACAGCTGATAGACTGAGTAAAGCAAATTATCCTTCCCAGTGTGGTCTCATCCACTCTGCTGAAGGTCTGAATAGAACAAAAGCCCGAGTAAGGCAAAATTTGTTCTTTGCTTGTCTTCAAGCTGGGACATTGATCTTCTTCTGCCTTCAGGTTTGGATTCAGGCTGGAACTGTACCATCAGTTTTCCTGGATCTCCAGCTTGCTGACTTCTCAGCTTCTGTAACTGTATGAGTCAATTCTTAATAAGAAATCTTGAGTAGTAAACTGTGTACTAGTATCTTCACCTGTATATCTCTGTTGATTCTGTTTCTCTGGAGAACACTGTAGTCATGGAATATATTTTAGAGGCTATAGAAATGATTATTTTGATAAATCAGTTCAGTTCGGTTGCTCAGTTGTGTCTGACTGTTTGCGACCCCATGGACTGCAGCACACCAGACTTCCCTGTTCATCACCAACTCCCAGAGCTTACTCAAACTGATGTCCATTGAGTTGGTGATGCCATCCAACCATCTCATCCTCTGTCATCTTCTCCTCCCACCTTCAATCTTTTCCATCATCAGGGTCTTTTCCATGGAATCAGTTCTTTGTATCAGGTGGCCAAAGTATTGGAGTTTCAGCTTCAGCATCAGTCCGTCCAATGAATATTCAGGACGGATTTCCTTTAGGATTGACTGACTGGATTTTATTGCAGTCCAAGGCACTCAAGAGTCTTCTCCAATACCACGGTTCAAAAGTATCAATTCTTCAGCACTCAGCTTTCTTTATAGTCCAACTCTCATATCCATATATGACTACTGGAAAGGAAAACCATAGCTTTGACTAGATGGACCTTTGTTGGCAAACTAATGTCTCTGCTTTTTAATATGCTGTCTAGGTTGGTCATAGCCTTTCTTCCAAGGAGCAAGCGTCTTTTAATTTCATGGCTGCAGTCACCATCTGCAGTGATTATGGAGTGCAAAATAATAAAGTCCTTCATTGTTTCCATTGTTTCCCCATCTATTTGCCATGAAGTGATAGGACCAGATGCCATGATCTTAGTTTTCTGAATGTTGAGTTTTAAGGCAACTTTTTTATTCTCCTCTTTCACTTTCATCAAGAGTTCGTTAGATCTTTTTAAACATCTGTTAGACTCAAAGAATGAAATATACCAAGTGCTATGAGGACCATAAATAAAAGTTTCTAGCCTCATGGTAAGTTTATAAACGTCCTCTTAAACTATTATAAAGCAGGGGGTTTTAAGAGCCATGAAAGAGGTGCAATTCAAATGCTTTGTGGTTTCGCTTTGACCAGGTAGTTAGAAGTGGCTTTACATAAGAGGCAGTGCTAAGTCAGGCTCTGTTATCTAATGTCACTCAATTTTTCATCTATTTTTCTCTTATTCATATAGAAACAACCTTAAAACCCCCAGTTGGTGTTGTAAGACATGTTAAAATCATAAAGCCACTATTCTTAATAAAGATTTAATGGTCATTCAATCAAATAACAGCATCAAAATAGAGCAAAAACTATTAAGGAGAAATAGACCAAAACACATTAGTAAAAGTAAAGTTTAATAACTTTTCCTCAGTTCATTGACAAATTAAGTAGACAAATGAGTAAGTAAAGATGTAGAGGACCTAGAAAACATAATTAACAAGGTAGACCTAACTGATACAGCTGCTTCAATCTATAATGTACCATATTCTGAAAACAGAGAAGATGCTTCTAAAGATGTGCTGGGGAACATTTACAAAAGTGGAACTATGTTGGCTCTAAAGCAGGATTCCAAACATTTTCATAGTCACAGACAACATTCACAGAGTCCAGTATAATAACATTAAAGATTGATTACCAAAATAGAAAACAAAAATTTCTACTACTCTACAGTACTGTTTGACGCTCTTTCCCCTTGTGAAGGAAGACACTGGCTGCCCACGCATCCCAGAGAGTTAATTGTGGGTCTCATGGGCTTCCCTGGTGGCTCAGATAGTAAAGAATCTGCCTGCTATGCAAGACATCCGGGTTCCATCCCTGGGTGGCGGGTTCGATCCCTGGGTTGGGAAGATCCCCTGGAGGAGGAAATGGCAACCTACTCCAGTATTCTTGCCTGGAGAATTCCATGGACAGAGGAGCCTGGCGGGCTACAGTCCATGGCGTCACAAAGATTTGGACATGACTGAGCGATGAACACTTTCTCAGACTCTGGAGGTTTCATGAGCCATGTATGTAGTCTTCCTCCCATTTCTGTTTCTCTGGTACTTGATGCGAGAAGGCCCTGGACTGGGGGTCATGCTCCCAGAGTTCTTGTCTGCTGCTGTATGTTTCGGATACTCACTTGGATTTTCTCAAGTCATAGTCTTGAACAGTTGGAGCCTGCCTCAGTTTCTTCTGCAAAATTAGGAAGATTGAATTTGATAATTTCTCTCATCCCTTTAAGAGATAATGTTTTGAGTCAATATGTTTTGCTAGTTAGTGTCTTGTTCCTGTAGCTCCAGTAGTTGCCCTACACTACACTCTGCCCTAGGGTAGGGTCAGGTAGTCAAACAGAGGACACAGTGACCTTGGGTTTCTTTGGAGACTTTACTAAAATTTGTTCTTAAAATTCCATCAGTGTATCTTTTTTCTTGAACCTTTGTGTGCATTTACTTTTTGTTTGGTTCATTTTGTTGATCGACAGCAAGTTCAACAGAAGCTGAGGCAAACTCTCAGTGCTTCTTTTACAAGCTATGAAATGCATTATCATTTTCTTGTATTGAATCCTGCTTCCTTCTGCGCATTTTCATCTGAGCTATTAGGATTGAGCAGAATGACTATCCATTCCAGACTGTGTTTCTGCCATATCTAAAGGATAGTCTTAGATATACGATCTCTTTGGAGCTTTTTCAAGAGTTAATCCACAGACAGAAGACCCACTACCAAAAAGTTAAAAAAAACAATCTTCTTTCCCATATGGATGGAAAGGCTGAGTAATTTGAGAAGGAGTCAAATTTGCAGACCTTGATCTACAAGGAAGTCATTCTTCATGAAAAAATGTAGCAGCACGTAATAACTCCTTCTCCTAGATCAAGTCCGTTTACTTAGGTACTTATCAGACCATCCGGCCTACATCTGAGGCCCATTATCATTACTGATACTAATCACCTTCTACTGAATGAGGGTCAGAACTAGGAAAGAATACCAGCTCCCATCTGTAAGGCATCACTTTTGTCAGTTCTTAATGAGTGTTTATGGAAAAAAAAAAAAAAAACCTAGTAAAGAAAGGGAATTCGGTTTATATTTGGAGAGTGAGCTAGTGAAGAGAGGACAGAAGAGAATTCACTTCCATAAAACAGAGAAATGGTAAAATTCATTCAGACTTATATGCTGAAACATTTCCTGTATGTCAGGAGTGAGTGAAGAGCCACCAGGCTTTAGGGTGAGGGTGTTGCTTGCTCAGTGGTGGGACTTCATTTTCCATTTTCTTTTGCTGCCTAAGTAAGTGCAGTAACATAGCTGCTTACTGTGAGTGGGGAGGGGATGGGAGACTTTTCCAAATCAGTAATGTCAGTGAGACTGTTGGTATTGATTTTTCATCCTGCCTGACACAATTTAAATGACTCTTGACAGGAAGTTTCTTCCTGATGACAATTGACTTCTGATTGCCTAGACATCTCACAGCCACTCACAGGAGATACAGGGAGCACTGAGAGTGCTCCCCTGAAAAGGAGAGCTCAGAGTTTCTCTAGCTTCCTGTCAGGCTTGCCCCCACTATGATGCCCCTGAACTGTCCCTATGAGTGGCTGAGTGGCAGCAAAAGAGAAGTATGGAAAAGGAGACAGCCTGTCTATTGTGGACTCTAGCTCTGATCAGGTTGATAATTCTGATAATTCCTGACATGTCTATATTGATTTATTACTGTCGTTATCATCATCGTTATTATACTTTACGATGAACCTACATAGTCCTGAAGATATATAGATAGAAAGTGAAAATATTTTCAATCATCTGAATAGTGTGTCTACAGATCACTAAACACAAGAATGACTGATGAATCTGCCCATTTTTATCCAAGTTCAGAGCTACCATGCTTTTTCATTTTAAATTTATTTTTTAATTGAAGGATAATGGCTTTACAGAATTTTTTTGTTTTCTGTCAGACCTCAACCATGAATCAGCCATAGGTATACATATATCCCCTCCCTTTTGAACCTTCCTCCCATCTCCCTCCCCATCCCACCCCTCTAGGTTGATACACAGTCCTGTTTGAGTTTCCTGAGCCATACAGCAAATTCCCCTTGGCTATCTATTTTACATATGGTAGTATAAGTTTCTATGTTACTCTTTCCATACATCTCACCCTCTCCCTCCTCTTCCCATGTCCACAAGTCTATTATCTATGTCTGTTTCTCCACTGCTGCCCTGTAAATAAGTTCTTCAGTACCATTCTTCTAGATTCCATATATATGTGTTAGAAGACAATTTTTATATTTCTCTTTCTGACTCTCTTCACTATGTATGATAGGTTCTAGGTTCATCCACCTAATCAGATCTGACTCAAATGTGTTCCTTTTTATGGCTGAGTAATATTCCATTGTGTATATGTACCACAACTTCTTTATCCATTCATCTGTCGATGGACATCTAGGTTGCTTCCATGTTCTAGCTATTGTAAATAGTGCTGCAATGAACAATGGGATACATATATCTCTTTCAGTTTTGGTTTCCTCGTGGTATATGCCGAGGAGTGGGAATGCTGGGTCATATGGTGGTTTTATTCCTAGTTTTTTTAAGGAATTGCCATACTGTCTTCTATAGTGGCTATATCAATTTACAGCCCCACCAACAGTGCAAAAGCATTCCATTTTCTCCATACCCTCTCCAGCATTTATTGTTTGTAGACTTTTTGATGATGGCCATTCTGACCAGTGTGAGGTGATATCTCCTGTAGTTTTGATTTGCATTTCTCTAATAATGAGTGGTGTTGAGCATCTTTTGATATGTTTGTTAGTCATCTGTATGTCTTCTTTGGAGAAATGTCTGTTTAGGTCTTTTGCCACTTTTTGATTGGGTTGTTTGTTTTTCTGGCATTGACTTGTATGATCTGCTTGTATATTTTGGAAATTAATCCTTTGTCAGTTGTTTCATTTGCTATTATTTTCTCCCATTCTGAGAGTTGTCTTTTCACCTTGCTTAGAGTTTCCTTTGCTGTGCAAAAGCTTTTAAGTTTGGTCAGGTCCCACTTGTTTCAGGTCTGTTTTTATTTCTGTTACTCTAGGAGGTGGGTCAAAGAGCATCTTGCTTTGATTTATGTCATCGAGTGTTTTGCCTATGTTTTCCTCTAAGAGTTTTATAGTTTCTGGTCTTACATTTAAAGTGCAGGTGGCTGCGATGGGCGCACTAAAGCGCAGGTGGCTGCGACGGGCGCGCTAAAGCACTCTATCTGATAGACAGAGTGCCTGATGAGCTATGGAATGAGGTTCGTGACATTGTACAGGAGACAGGGATCAAGACCATCCCCATGGAAAAGAAATGCAAAAAAGCAAAATGGCTGTCTGGGGAGGCTTTACAAATAGCTGTGAAAAGAAGAGAAGTGAAAAGCAAAGGAGAAAAGGAAAGATATAAACATCTGAATGCAGAGTTCCAAAGAATAGCAAGAAGAGATAAGAAAGCCTTCTTCAGCGATCAATGCAAAGAAATAGAGGAAAACAACAGAATGGGAAAGACTAGAGATCTCTTCAAGAAAATCAGAGATACCAAAGGAACATTTCATGCAAAGATGGGCTCAATAAAGGACAGAAATGGTATGGATCTAACAGAAGCAGAAGATATTAAGAAGAGATGGCAAGAATACACAGAAGAACTGTACAAAAAAGATCTTCACGACCCAGATAATCACGATGGTGTGATCACTGACCTAGAGCCAGACATCCTGGAATGTGAAGTCAAGTGGGCCTTAGAAAGCATCACTACGAACAAAGCTAGTGGAGGTGATGGAATTCCAGTTGAGCTATTCCAAATCCTGAAAGATGATGCTGTGAAAGTGCTGCACTCAATATGCCAACAAATTTGGAAAACTCAGCAGTGGCCACAGGACTGGAAAAGGTCAGTTTTCATTCCAATCCCAAAGACAGGCAATGCCAAAGAATGCTCAAACTACCACACAATTGCGCTCATCTCACACGCTAGTAAAGTAACGCTCAAAATTCTCCAAGCCAGGCTTCAGCAATATGTGAACTGTGAACTTCCTGATGTTCAAGCTGGTTTTAGAAAAGGCAGAGGAACCAGAGATCAAATTGCCAACATCCGCTGGATCATGGAAAAAGCAAAAGAGTTCCAGAAAAACATCGATTTCTGCTTTATTGACTATGCCAAAGCCTTTGACTGTGTGGATCACAATAAACTGTGGAAAATTCTGAAAGAGATGGGCATACCAGACCACCTGACCTGCCTCTTGAGAAATTTGTATGCAGGTCAGGAAGCAACAGTTAGAACTGGACATGGAACAACAGACTGGTTCCAAATAGGAAAAGGAGTACATCAAGGCTGTATATTGTCACCCTGTTTATTTAACTTATATGCAGTGTACATCATGAGAAATACTGGACTGGAAGAAACACAAACTGGAATCAAGATTGCCGGGAGAAATATCAATAACCTCAGATATGCAGATGGCACCACCCTTATGGCAGAAAGTGAAGAGGAACTAAAAAGCCTCTTGATGAAAGTGAAAGAGGAGAGTGAAAAAGTTGTTTTAAAGCTCAACATTCAGAAAACGAAGATCATGGCATCCAGTCCCACCACTTCATGGGAAATAGATGGGGAAACAGTGGCAACAGTGTCAGACTTTATTTTTGGGGGCTCCAAAATCACTACAGATGGTGACTGCAGCCATGAAATTAAAAGACGCTTACTCCTTGGAAGGAAAGTTATGACCAACCTAGATAGCATATTCAAAAGCAGAGACATTACTTTACAAAAGCATTACATTACAAAAGCAGAACCATTACAGGCTATGGTTTTTCCTGTGGTCATGTATGGATGTGAGAGTTGGACTGTAAAGAAGGCTGAGTGCCGAAGAATTGATGCTTTTTAACTGTGGTGTTGGATAAGACTCTTGAGAGTCCCTTGGACTGCAAGGAGATCCAACCAGTCCATTCTGAAGGAGATCAGCCCTGGGATTTCTTTGGAAGGAATGATGCTAAAGCTGAAACTCCAGTACTTTGGCCACCTCATGCAAAGTGTTGACTCATTGGAAAAGACTCTGATGCTGGGAGGGATTTGGGGGCAGGAGGAGAAGGGGATGACAGAGGATGAGATGGCTGGATGACATCACTGACTCGATGGACGTGAGTCTGAGTGAACTCCGGGAGTTGGTGATGGACAGGGAGGCCTGGCGTGCTGCGATTCATGGGGTCGCAAAGAGTCCTACACGACTGAGCGACTGATCTGATCTGGTCTTACATTTAGGTCTTTAATCTACTTTGAGTTTATCTTTGTGTATGGTGTTAGGAAGTGTTCTAATTTCATTCTTTTACATGTAGCTGTCCAGTTTTCCCAGCACCATTTATTGAAGAGGCTGTCTTTACCCTATTCTATATTCATGCCTCCTTTGTCAAATATAAGGTACCTGTAGGTGCATGGCTTTATTTCTGGGCTTTCTATCTTGTTCCATTTGTCTGTCTTTCTATTTTTGTGCCAGTACCATACTGACTTGATGACTGTAGCTTTGTAGTATAATCTGAAGTAAGGAAAGTTGATTCCTTCAGCTCCATTCTTCTTTGTCAAGATTGCTTTGGCTATTCAGGGTCTTTTGTGTTTCCATATGAATTGTGAAACTTTTTGTTCTAGTTCTGTGAAAATGCCATTGGCAACTTGATAGGTATCACATTGAAGCTGTAGATTGCATTTGATAGTATAGTCATTTTCATGATATTGATTCTTCCTACCCAGGAACATGGAATATCTCTTCATCTGTTTATGCCGTCTTTGATTTCTTTCATTAGTGTTTTATAATTTTATGTGTACAGTCTTTTGTCACCTTAGGTAAGTTTATTTCTAGATATTTAATTCTCTTTGTTACAGTGGTGAATGGGATTGATTCCTTAATTTCTCTTTCTGATTTTTCATTGTTAGTATATAGAAATGCAAGTAATTTCTGTGTATTGATTTTGTATCCTGAAACTTCACTAAATTCACTGATTAGCTCTAGTAATTTTCTGATACTATCTTTAGGGTTTTCTATGTACAGTATCATGTCATCTGCAAACAGTGAGAGCTTTACTTCTTTTCTGATCTGGAATCCTTTTATTTCTTTTTCCTCTCTGATTGCTGTAGCTAAGACGTCCAAATCTATATTGAATAATAGTGGTGAAAGTGGACATCCTTGTGTTGTTCCTGATCTTAGGGGGGAGTGCTTTCAGTTTTTCACCATTGACAGTAATGTTCGTGGTAGGTTTACTATGTTGAGGTAGGTTCCTTCTATGCCCATTTTTTGAAGTTTAATCATAAATGGGTGCTGAATTTTGTCAAAGTCTTTTTCTGCATCTATTTAGATTATCATCTGGTTTTTATCTTTCAGTTTATTAATAAGGTGTGTCACATTGTTTGATTTGCATATATTGAAGAATCCTTGCATTCCTGGAATAAACCCAACTGGATCATGTTGTATGAGCATTTTGATGTGTTGCTGAATTCTTTTTGCTAAAATTTTGTTAAGGATTTTTGCATCTATGTTCATCAGTGATAATGGCCTGTAGTTTTTTTTTTGTGTGTGTGTTGTCTTTGTCTGGTTTTGGTATCAGGGTGATGGTGGCCTTGTAGAATGCATTTGGAAGTGTTCCTTTCTCTGCAATTTTTTGACAGAGTTTTAGAAGGATGGGCATTAGCTCTTCTCTAAATGCTTGATTTAGATTTCTTTGGAATTTCTTTGGAATTATTTGGGATTTCTTTGGAAGGAATGATGCTAAAGCTGAAACTCCAGTACTTTGGCCACCTCATGCAAAGAGTTGACTCATTGGAAAAGACTCTGATGCTGGGAAGGATTGGGGGCAGGAGGAGAAGGGGACGACAGAGGATGAGATGGCTGGATGGCATCACTGACTCGATGGATGTGAGTCTGAGTGAACTCCTGGAGTTGGTGATGGACAGGGAGGCCTGGTGTGCTGCAATTCATGGGATCACAAAGAGTCAGACATGACTGAGTGACTGAACTAAACTGAACTGAAATGCTTGATAGAATTCTCCTGTGAAGCCATCTGGTCCTGGGCTTTTGTTTTTTGGGAGTTTTTTGATCACAGCTTCAATTTCAGTGCTTGTAATTATTTTAAAATGTTTTTTTTAATCTCCATGTGTTGGTGTTTCTTACAGTTTTTTCTTGTAATTGATATCTAGTCTCATAGTGTTGTGATTGGAGAAGATGCTTGATATGATTTCAATTTTCTTAAATTTACTGAGGTTTGATTTGTGACCCAAGATGTGGTCTACCCTGAGAATGTTCCATGTGCACTTGAGAAGGTGTATTCTTCTGCATTTGAATGGAATGTCCTGAAGATATCAATGAGACTCATCTAATCTAATGTATCATTTAAGACTTGTGTTTCCTTATTAATTTTCTGATTTCATGATCTGTCCATTGGTGTGAGTGGGGTGTTAAATTCTCCTACTATTATTGTGCTACTGTAAATTTTTCCTTTTATATCTGTTAGTGTTTGTCCTATGTATTGAGGTGGTCCTATGTTGGTGCATAGATATTTACAATTGTTATGTCTTCCTCTTGGATTGATCCCTTGATTGTTATATAGTGTCCTTCCTTATTTCTTGTAACCATCTTTAAGATCTATTTTGTCTGATATGAGGATTGCTACACCAGCTTTGTTTTACATGAAATATATTTTTCAGTCCTCTCACTTTCAGTCTATATGTGTCTTTAGGTCTGAAGTGGGTTTCTTGTAGACAGCATATATATATGGGTCTTGTTTTTGTATCCATTCACCGATCTGTGTCTTTTGGTTGGAGCATTTCATCCATTTACATTTAAAGTAATTATTGATATTTATGTTCCTATTGTCATTTTCTTAAATGTTTGGGGTTGATTTTGTAGATCTCTTTTCTTATGTTGTATTTCTTGACTATATAAGTCCCTTTAACATTTGTTGTAAAGCTGGTTTGGTGGTACTGAATTCTCTTAACTTTTGCTTGTCTGAAAAGCATTTTAATTCTCCATCAATTTTGAATGAGATCCTTGCAGGGTACAGTAATCTTGGTTGTAGATTTTTTCCTTTTCAGTACTTTAAATATATCTTGCCATCCCCTTCTGGCCTGCAGAGTTTCTGCTGAAAGATCACATGTTAAGTGTATGGGGTTTCCCTTGTATGTTACTTGTTGCTTCTCCCTTGCTGCTTTTAATATTCTTTCTTTGTGTTTAGTCTTTGTTAGTTTGATTAGTATGTGTCTTGGTGTGTTTCTCCTTGGGTTTATCCTGTATGGGACTCTTTGTGCCTCTTGGACTTGATTGACTATTTCCTTTTCCATGTTGGGGAAATTTTCAACTATAATCTCTTCAGAAATTTTCTCATACCCTTTCTTTTTCTATTCTTCTTCTGGGACCCCTATAATTTGAATGTTGGTGCATTTGATATTGTCCCAGGGGTCTCTGAGACTATCCTCAGTTCTTTCCATTCTTTTTATTTTATTCTGCTCTTCAGAAGTTATTTCCACTATTTCATCTTCCAGCTCACTGATTCATTCTTCTGCTTCAGATATTCTGTTATTGATTCCTTCTCATGAAATGAAGTGTTAGTTGCTCAGTTGTGCCTGACTCTTTGTGACGCCAAGGACTGCAGCCCACCAGGCTCCTCTGTCCATGGGATTTTCCAGGCAAGGATACTGGAGTGGGTTGCCATTTCCTTCTCCAGGGGATCTTCCTGACCCAGAGATCAAACCTGAGTCTCCTGCACTGCAGGCAGATTCTTTACTGACTGAGCTATGAGGGAAGCCCCTGATTTCTTCTAGAGTATTTTTAATTTCAGTAATTTTGTTGTCTCTGTATGTTTATTTTTTAATTTTTCTAGGCCTTTGTTAATTGATTCTTGCATTTTCTCCATTTTGTTTTCAAGGTTTTTGATCATCTTTACTATCATTATTCTGAATTTTTTTTCAGATAGTTTGCCTATGTCCTCTTCATTTATTTGGACTTCTGTGTTTCTAGTTTATTCCTTCATTTGTGTAGTATTTCTCTACCTTTTCATTATTTGTTTAACCTATTGTGTTTGAGGTCCCCTTTTCCCAGGCTTCAAGGTTGAATTCTTTCTTCCTTTTGGTTTCTGTCCTCCTAAGGTTGGTCCAGTGGTTTGTGTAAGCTTTGTATAGGGTGAGATTTGTGCTGAGTTTTTGTTTGTTTTTCCTCTGATGGGCAAGGCTGAGTGAGGTGGTAACCCTTTTTGCTGATGATTGGGTTTGTATTTTTGCTTTGTTTGTTGTTTAGATGAGGCATCCTGCACAGGGTGCTACTGGTGGTTGGGTGATGCTGGGTCTTGTATTCAAGTGGTTTCCTTTGTGTGAGTTCTCACTATTTGATACTCTCTAGCATTAGTTCTCTGGTAGTCTAGGATCTTGGAGTCAGTGCTCCCACTCCAAAGGCTCAGGGCTTGATCTCAAACAAGCCAAAATCCATAGACTGCTCAGAGATGAGGTTGAGGCTCATGTCCCCATGATCCAAATGGCAGGGATGCTTTCCTTTCTGGAAAGAGAGCAGAGGATGCTTTTGGAGGCCAATTAAGTACAAGAATGGCTCTTCAACTCTTGCCTGCAGTCAATTCACCCCAACTGCTAGACCCTCACAGAGTTCCTGATTCAGTTAATTTGGGACCAGTCATGGCTATTAGAGGCCCTAGGGAGCAGTGGGGAGCAGTAGGCACAGCCTAAGCAGCAGCCTTTTGACCACTCATCCCAAGGCTGAGCTCTCCACCTCCCAAGCACCAAACTTGGGGCCAGCTGGGCTGAAATGGATAGGACACGGACTCGGGCAAAAAAAAAAAAAAAAAAAAAAAAAAAAAATTGCTACTATGCTTAATAAATGAACATGAGAATAACTGATCCAGATGTTTGGGCATTTTACAAAGTGCAGTTTATATACAGATTTCTGGGTTCATGACTGACTGGGGAAAAGGAGATGGTTCTCAAAGATTGACTTCTCTTATACTCCCTGCTGCTGCTGCTTCAGTCATGTCCAACTCTGTGCGACCCCATAGACAGCAGCCCACCAGGCTCCACTGTCCCTGGGATTCTCCAGGCAAGAACACTGGAGTGGGTTGCCATTTCCTTCTTCAATGCATGGAAATGAAAAGTGAAAGTGAAGTCGCTCAGTCGTGTCTGACTCCTAGCGACCCAATGGACTGCAGCCTACCAGGCTCCTCCGTCCATGGGATTTGCCAGGCAAGAGTATTAGGTAGAATCAAAAAGCAAGGAGTGAACCATCAAGTATATTAGAGACCTTCTTTACATTTTTGGACAAGACAAAGAAAATATTTACTTGTAATAGCTATTCTTCTTCCAAAGAAAATCTGAGGCAGCTTAAATTAAAACATACAGAATAGGAGAGTTAAGTTGTAGATAAACTAAGAGAACTCAGAAATCGAGTTGAAAGAAAGAAGGAATTGTATTATAATGCAGTTAATACATTTGAACACCAACCTTGGTTCTGATGGTTCAGTAGCAGTCATGGTGGCTCAGTGGTAAAGAATTCACCTGCCAATGTAGGAGACACAGGAGACTCAGGCTCGATCCATGGGTTGGGAAGATTTCCTGGAGGAGGAACTGGCAACTCACTCCAGTATTCTTGCCTGGGGAATCTCATAGACAGAAAAGGCTGGTGGGCTATAGTCCATGGGGTCACAAAGAGTTGGATATGACTGAGCTCACATGCTCTGGAATACGGATAATCATAAATAGTTATCATTATTTTTAATAATGGTAAACAGACATCAATCTTTACAACAGCTTGACAAACAATAACAGCAGTGAACCTAGGAGCTCAGAAAAGACAAGTGATTTGACAAGAGCTACAGAGTAAGTGATGGAGCCAAAATTCAGATATAGAACTGTCTCAGGTCAAAACCCATATTTTGTGGTATATTGTGAAACATGTCTTTGCAAGATGATAGCTTCCTCCAGGGTCACAGGATAAGTTACTGAGATGTAAGATGTCTGACAGCTCTTGTTGAAGCCCAGCTTTGGCAAGAATTACCCAGTCCTACAGCTTCCTTAGTGAGTTGCTTGGAATGTTGATTACACAGTATAAGATGAGGCTTTCTTGGGTCCTTACTGCTTCAATTTCTGGGAAGCGATTCCAACTCTGAAGGCTTTGGGGGAATTATTTCTAAGGTCTATTTTTCCATGCATGTGTGTGTGCTAAGTCTCTTCAGTTGTGTTGGACTTTGGGACCCTATGGACCATAGTCCTCCAGGCTCCTCTGTCCTTGGGATTCTCCAGGCAAGAATACTGGAGTAGGTTTCCATGTCCTCCTCCAGGGAATTGGCCTGACCCAGGGATTGAACCTGTGTCTCTCTTTTTAAAAAAATATACTTATTTATTTGGCTGTACTTAGGTCACAGTTGTGGCATGTGGGATCTAGTTCCCTGACCAAGAATTGAACCTAGGCCCCCTGCATTGGGAGCCGAAATTCTTAGCCACTGGGCCATCAGGGAAGTCTCAAACCTGTGTCTCTTATATCTCCTGCATTGGTAGGTGGGTTCTTTACCACTAGCGCCACTTGGGAAGCCCATTTTTCCATGAGGAACTGTTAAAAAGGAACCATTTAAAATACAGCCTGTATTTTTTTTTTTTTAACCAGCTCTACAAAGGAAGCCTCAGTTGCTCCTTCTGTAGGAGGAAGGTCTCACATTCATTCATGATGAATGGTCTGAACAAGAGGAAACTGATCCCAGCCCTGGCTACCTGGTACCATCATCCAGATGGCACTGCAGACACAAGCCCTTCATGCCAGAAACTAGGATTCCAGTTAACTAGGAGTCTGGGGTTCTTGGTGGCAACATTTTTTTTTTTTTGGACAAAAATATACATAAATGGTAAGTATGTTAGCAGCCCTAAGAGTCTCTGCTCTGTAATAACCATGTTAATGTTCTCATAAAAAGATATGGGGCAAGAGCAAAGTGACAGAAAGGCTGATTAGCATTTTATGACAGAATTAAGCTGCATGACAAATAACTCACTGGTTTACAGCCCAACAAATTCTACTTTCAAATGCCGGAGGTGCTAGAATGTTTTTGTTCATTTATTTGTTTTTTTATATTTAACCATGAAGTTGTCCAGAGCTATTTGAATAAAGATGGAATACAATTGTAATAGTAGTAAATATAATTAGTGCTAATATTTATTAAGAATCCTTTTGCTCCAAAATGTCTAAAAAATTAATATGGTCAACAACAGGATTTTTCAGACTTCCAGATTTAGAACTGGAAGAAAAAGTTCAGATTACTACTCCTCGGTGTCATAATTTGTAATGGGTTTTACAAAACTGAACAATTCTACCATTAATTCACCCCAACTTTGGGGAAATCTCATTGAGGCCATTATTCTGTGGGTGTTAAAGGGGAAATAACTTCCACTTTGTTCAAGGTACCAACTTCTAGATTAAGGACTCCTCTATACTTGTAGTTTTATTTGTTACAGATAAAGAGTGGAAATGCGTAGAAAAAGACAGGACAGACATCATGTTTAATTCTACAATGGAAATGTGTATTAATAAAGGATCAGATATTGTTGCTAAGAAATGATTCAACAGCTGGTTTTCTTATCTATAGATATAGGAGTTACCCCAGGTTTCCTTAATTGCTGGTGGTAGGTGAGGATATTAGTTCTCATTTACTTCATTAAAATATTAATATCTGAATTACAACATTAAAAAAGAATAATAGACATGTCCATAATTTTCCCCTTCTAAGATGATATACAACATCATACATTTCAATGCAGAAGGTGCCAAAATCCACCTCTTTCTTTGTAATCAACTAACACATTAGGTGATTGTTGGGGGTATGCCTTGTGTCTTGTACCACGACAGGCAGCTAGTAATGCACAGAGACAATCTAATGCCTGCCCTCCAAGAATGTCAGTCCATTGGAAAGCCAGGATGATTGAGTGAAGCAATTCACGAGCAATGCAGGGTCATAAGGTAAAGTGCTATAGGATGTGGATAGAAATTATGCAGTCATTGTAGTCTGATTGCATCTGTAATTTAGATTGATAACACTTTATACATTCTAACTGCTAACAAATATCTACTGGATTGAGAATTAGATGTTAGCTCTTTGTTGACACTTTCTGTGACTATGAATAAGCCACTAAATATATATTTTATTCTGTAGAAAATGAGGAAGATGGGACTAGATGACCTGGAAGAGCCTTCCTGTTTTTGAATCTTAGGAACTCATGACTCTGGCTACTATCATTAGGATAATTTCAGTCCTTTTCATAAAACTGGGAGACAGAGATACTTACAAAGTACTTCTATGAGGCAATGGTATCTACCAATCGTTTGTGATCCCTGCCAGAAGGGTTTCAGATCATGGCCTGAATAAGTACGGGGCTGGAGTGGCCCTTCACTGCAGAGTATGGGACTACTATAGATTTGAAAGCACCATCCCAGGGCAACACTGGAATAAATAGTCTGGTTAAGCAAAGTACCAGTGGGCAGAGATAGAAATCAGAAATACTGCAACTTTAGCAGAGGGTCAGAAGCAGAATTGGAAGAGATTATCTGAGCTTGGGAACATAACCAAAGGGTGAGGAGGAAGCTTTTAATTTTAAGGATAGATAGCAGAGATTGCCCCACAGGCTGGCAGCGTGGCAGCCATCTTCATATACTACTTCATATGGTCTTGGTGTTTTCCTGCAATGGTAGAATGCATGGATTCATGTATGTTCTCTTGCCCTAACCTTTATAAGAGCAAAGGCCAGCCTTAGAAATGGTGTCATCTATGACTGAAGCCATAGTTCATCGCTTGTTGCTGCTGCTGCTGCTGCTGCTGCTAAATTGCTTCAGTCGTGTCGGACTCTGTGCGACCCCATAGATGACAGCCCACCAGGCTCCCTCGTCCCTGGGATCCTCCAGGCAAGAACACTGGACTGGGTTGCCATTTCCTTCTCTAAGGCATGAAGTGAAAAGTGAAAGTCAAGCCGCTCAGTCGTGTCCAATTCGCAGCAAACTCAGGGACTGCAGCCTACCAGGCTCCTCCTTCCATGGGAGTTTCCAGGCAAGATTACTGGAGTGGGTTGCCATTGCCTTCTCCTAGTTCATAGCTTAGGTGAACATTTCTCAGTCCTCTACTTTAGGTCTTTTTCTTACTCAATCCACATTTAATACTGCCACTGGCACAGTGGTTTTTCTACATCATTTTGTTTCTGACTTTACCACTCTTCTGCATTGAAACCCTAATATCTACCTTTGTCAAAAATTATGATCTTAAGATCTACAATATGGTTTTAACTCACTCTTACCTATCTCAGCCACTTCTACCATGTAAGTATCCCATGTTATGGCCAAATTGTGGCCCTCAATATTTTTCAAATATACATCGTTCTTTTCCATTGTTTTGCCTTCACTCATGCCGATCCTCCTTCCTGGAATGCCCTTTTGGTCACAGTCCTCCCTAGCATTCAGTCCAATCTCAGTTTTCTCTTGGAAACCTCTTCAGAATACTCCAATCAGCTATAATTTTTCTGTCCTTTAAATTATTGACGCCAACTCTCCCTTCACCCTTTTTAGAATTTATTATTTCTACTTTATATCTGTCTTATTTCTTCATTTTTCTTTTCTGAACTATGGGATTGTGGCCTCATTTGGGGAGGAATCTTGTGTCTTGAGCATCTCACATAGCCCCTGATACATGATGAGTTCTTAGATGTCTTCTGAGGCCTTGATCATGACTCAGGAGGTGGATAGACATTCAGAAAAAGAAGATAATCATGTAGAAGTGAGAAGTGCTCCTATTCAAGGTTCATTTTTTCTTGGCATTGTTAATTTTTGCAACGTCCATCCCCTCCCCAAATGCCTGTTGCCTACACAACTTAAAATAGTATAGGAAAATGGATTTAGCTATTATTTTTGACATGCACACGCAAGTACAAGCCTATTTTGTTAATCCTTTAATTGGAACAACTCACTTAAACTTCCCAAGTGATTGTGTCAAAACCCATGTCCATATTTCAAGCAAACTGCTGAAATGCAAGGGTTTCAAGTGTTCCTTCTTCCTTCTCTTACTCCTCCAGGGAATATTCCTTCCTTTTTATTTTCAACATAAATAGACTGACTTAAAAAAAAATTAACCTCATGACTTGCTATAAAAATTTTCTTTCCTTTGTCTTTGTGGCTCTTCTTTTGGCCCTCATGTTGTGCTTACAAATGCTGCAGGCTGCGTGATGCAATGTTCATGCATGTTTCCTTGGTCAGATTGCTGCTGCTGCTGCTGCTGTTGCTAAGTTGCGTCAGTTGTGTCCGACTCTGTGTGACCCCATAGACGGCAGACCACCAGGCTCCCCCGTCCGTGGGATTCTCCAAGCAAGAACACTGGAGTGGGTTGCCATTTCCTTCTCCAATGCATGAAAGTGAAAAGTGAAAGTGAAGTCGCTCAGTCCTGTCTGACTCTTAGCAACCCTGCATGAGTTCAAATCTCACTCCTACAGAAATTCTAGCCCTGTGATCATACACTACCTTGTTTATCTTTCTCAGTGACATTTCTTCATCTCTAAACTGGGAACAAGGATACTCCAATTGGTCTAAAAATTAAGTGAATTAATATTTGCATCACAAGTACCGAGCATGCTGTGTAAAAACTATTAGCTGTTAACTCTTCTATATTGTTAAGCTTAGAACTGACCCGTGTTCCAGAACTGTTTAGGCTTGAGTGGCATGTGGCTATTTCTTGGTCACATTGTGATCCTCACTGATTTCTAGACTAACTTTTTCACTCATTTGTATACAGAGTCACTTCTCCATCTTGTATCTGGACATATTTTTTTCTCTTTGCATTCCCAGATCTATCCACTCATTTGTATGGAGATTTCATTAGGCCCCAACGGGTGCTTCCCTTCATCGCCTTAGTTTGTGAATAGTAGTGGCTGATATCCCATGTTGCACTTTGGGTAGAGGCTGCGAAGAAAATTTCCACTATAAACGGTGCTGTGCTATTGGTTAGAGGCATAATGAAACTTTTTACCTTTCCCTGTAGCATTCAAGAAGAAGAAGCAGGCCTTGGTGGAGGAGCACTTTGATTTGAAAGAGCAAATTCTAACAACAGCAGAGAGACTGGGGGGAGAGCTGTTAGGCAGCCATCCAAACACACCACACTGTTGATTCTAACAGTAAAGGGGCTCTCTTTCTAATCACTCAGTTTATATTTCTGAGCCCTCTTGACAAAGGCAGCGGAGATGAAGGACACTGTTACAGATGTGGCTCGTGTGCTGGAGTTAACCAACTCCTGAGATTAAAAGTGAATCAGAATAACGTGTGTGTGATTTATGTTTCTTCACAAGCTTTTCACTCCTGTTCAGGGGTAAAAGTAGTAGAGTTAATGTATATGCTTTCCTTTGATTTCAGTCAGGACTGAAATCAAACTAGACTGAAAACCAGAGTAAATTGGAAACTCTTTATAACTTTTGACCCAAGACAGAGCTGGACCACAGTGGACCCTGAGAAGGTGTTAGTTGGCTTCAAGTCGCCTCCCCATTTGCTGTCCTGACCCTCCTACTCAGAACAACCTGCATTCTCTTATTATTTATTATTCTGAAACTGCTACAAATGCAGTATGCAGTATTCTAGGTACAGTTTAATCAGCTGTTTAAAGATAAATGATCATTTGTTTTTTCTGGGACGCAGGCCCTTTTCTTATATAATCTAAGGAAAAAAAAAATAGAAGCAGTGGACCTCTTTGTTGGAATAGCACATTGAAATTTCATCTTATTCATATTTATCACCAACATTCATTCTTACCTGTCACTCCCTAGTCCTTTTCAGCCTATATATTTTTTTATTCTCAATGAATATTTGTGCTTTGGAATAATTTTTCCTAAGATGAGTATATCTTAGTTTATATACAATTTGCATTTTTTTCAGGTTCAATCTCTTCTTTATATATTTAAAGCCTTAGGGTTTTGTTTTCCATTTCTAAGTTTTCATCATGTGCAGTGTTTTCCCATCCAGTATTATCAGTATCACTGGCAAATTTCTTCCTGTTCTCAGATCATGAAACTGTGAGCACAATTGTAGGTTCCAATAAAGCACTTGACACATATTATTAATATGTTGTGTAATAGGTTGAAGGCATAATTAGATAATTTCTTCAGTGGAGACAGGGCAAATTTTCAGATGCAAAGTATATGTTGGTGGCATTCTGGTGTTGGTCCATCTGCCCTGGTCTATTAAAATTCATAGTGATATTCATTCTCTTTGGCCAAAATCGTGACACCTGCTTCTAACTTCTGGGATTAGCAAGGGTGAAGAAGCAAACTGGGTGAGGAGAAGAGTGGTTGGGGATGAATGAAGGTGTGCTCATAAAGACAAGATGATTAGGACGAGGGGCAGTTCTTCCTAACTAGACACTATTCAAATGGATAAAATGTCTTCATTCAGATTGGTCTCATCAGTGTGGCAGAGTAGAAAAGGAATAGGTTTTGTAGTGAAACTGCCTGGGTTTGTGTTTCAATCCAGTACCCCATTAGCTATATGATCTTGGACAAGTCATGAAATTAGCCTTGTCTTTCTCCTCCCTTTCTTCCTCATCTTTCATCTCTCTCCTCTCTACTTTCTTCTTTTTGAGAGGCATTGTAGGGACCTAGCTCATTCATAAGCAAACTATTTTTGAGCTGCTTCATGTAATTTTATTCTTCCTTTAGGCAAGTAAAGAAGGAAAGTGAAGTCACTCAGTTGTGTCCGACTCTTTGTGACCCCATGGACTGTAGCCCACCAGGCTCCTCCATGGAATTTTCTAGGCAAGAGTACTGGAGTGGGTTGCTGTTTCCTTCTCCAGGGGATCTTCCTGACCCAGGGATTGAACCTGGGTCTCCTGCATTGCAGGCAAACACTTTACCAGAGCTACCCTATGCCTGAGGTCAGGGGTGGCGGCCAAGAGGAGCAACCCCATGTCCAAGGTAAGGAGCAGTGGCTGTGCCTTGCTGGAGCAGCCATGAAGAGATATCCCACATCCAAGGTAAGGGAAACCCAAGTAAGATAGTAGGCACTGAGAGAGGGCATCAGAGGGCAGACAGACTGAAACCACAATCACAGACAACTAGCCAATCTGATCACATGGACCACAGCTTGTCTAACTCAATGAAACTAAGCCATGCCGTGTGGGGCTACCCAAGATGGATGGGTCATGGTGGAGAGGTCTGACAGAATGTGGTCCACTGGAGAAGGGAATGGCAAACCACTTCAGTATTCTTGCCTTGAGAACCCCATGAACAGTATGAAAAGGCAAAAAGATAGGACACTGAAAGATGAACTCCCCAGGTCAGTAGGTGCCCAATATGCTATTGGAGATCACTGGAGAAATAACTCCAAAGAATGAAGGGATGGAGCCAAAGCAAAAACAACACCCAGTTGTAGATGGGACTGGTGATAGAAGCAAGGTCCGATGCTGAAAAGAGCAATATCGCATAGGAACCTGGAATGTCAAGTCCATGAATCAAGGCAAACTGGAAGTGGTCAAACAGGAGATGACAAGAGTGAACATCAACATTCTAAGAATCAGTGAACTAAGATGGACCAGAATGGGTGAATTTAACTCAGAGGACCATTATATCTACTACTGTGGGCAGGAATCCCTTAGAAGAAATGGAGTAGCCATCGTAGTCAACAAAAGAGTCTGAAATGCAGTACTTGGATGCAATCTCAAAAACAACAGAAAGATCTCTGTTCGTTTCCAAGGCAAACCATTCAATATCACTGTTATCCAAGCCTATGCCCTGACTAGTAATGCTGAAGATGCTGAACAGTTCTATGAAGACCAACAAAACCTTCTAGAGCTAACACTCCCCCAAAATGTCCTTTTCATTATAGGGGACTGGAATGCAAAAGTAGGAAGTCAAGAAACACCTTGAGTACCAGGCAAACTTGGCCTTGGAGTACAGAATGAAGCAGGGCAAAGGCTAAAGAGTTCTGCCAAGAGAGCACACTGGTCATAGCAAACACCCTCTTCCAACAACACAAGAGCAGACTCTACACATGGATATCACCAGATGGTCCACACCGAAATCAGATTGATTATATTCTTTGCAGCCAAAGATGGAGAAGCTCTATACAGTCAGCAAGAACATGACCCATAGCTGACTATGGCTCAGATCATGAACAACTTATTGCAAAATTCAGACTGAAATTGAAGAAAGTGGAGAAAACCACCAGACCATTTAAGTATGACCTCAATCAAATCCCTTATGCCTATACAGTGGAAGTGAGAAATAGATTTAAGGGACTAGATCTGATAGAGTGTCTGATGAACTATGGATGGAAGTTTGTGACATTGTATAGGAGACAGGAATCAAGACCATTCCCAAGAAAAAGAAATGCAAAAAAGAAAATTCGCTGTCTGAGGAGGACTTACAAATAGCTGTGAAAAGAAGGGAAACAAAAAGCAAAGGAGAAAAGGAAAGATATACCCATTTGAATGCAGAGTTCCAAAGAATAGTGAGGAGAGATAAGAAAGCCTTCCTCAGTGGTCAATGCAAAGAGATAGATGAAAATAATAGAATGGAAAAGACTAGAGATCTTTCAAGAAAATTAGAGATACCAAGGGAACATTTCATGCAAAGATGGGCTCAATAAAGGACAGAAATGGTATGGACCTAACAGAAGCAGAAGATATTAAGAAGAGGTGGCAAGAATACACAGAACTGTACAAAAAAGATCTTCACGACCCAGATAATCATGATGGTGTGATCACTGACCTAGAGCCAGACATCCTGGAATGTGAAGTCAAGTGGGCCTTAGAAAGCATCACTACGAACAAAGCTAGTGGAGGTGATGGAATTCCAGTTGAGCTATTCCAAATCCTGAAAGATGATGCTGTGAAAGTGCTGCACTCAATATGCCAACAAATTTGGAAAACTCAGCAGTGGCCACAGGACTGGAAAAGGTCAGTTTTCATTCCAATCCCAAAGACAGGCAATGCCAAAGAATGCTCAAACTACCGCACAATTGCTCTCATCTCACACGCTAGTAAAGTAATGCTCAAAATTCTCCAAGCCAGACTTCAGCAATACGTGAACTGTGAACCTCCAGATGTTCAAGCTGGTTTTAGAAAAGGCAGAGGAACCAGAAATCAAATTGCCAACATCCACTGGATCATGGAAAAAGCAAGAGAGTTCCAGAAAAACATCTATTTCTGCTTTAGTGACTATGCCAAAGCCTTTGACTGTGTGGATCACAATAAATTGTGGAAAATTCTGAAAGAGATGGGAATACCAGACCACCTGACCTGCCTCTTGAGAAATTTGTATGCAGGTCAGGAAGCAACAGTTAGAACTGGACATGGAACAGACTGGTTCCAAATAGGAAAAGGAGTACATCAAGGCTGTATATTGTCACCCTGTTTATTTAACTTATATGCAGAGTACATCATGAGAAACACTGGGCTGGAGGAAGCACAAGCTGGAATCAAGATTGCTGGGAGAAATATCAATAACCTCAGATATGCAGATGACACCACCCTTATGGCAGAAAGTGAAGAACTAAAGAGCCTCTTGATGAAAGTGACAGAGGAGAGTGAAAAAGTTGGCTTAAAGCTCAACATTCAGAAAATTAAGATCATGGCATCCTGTCCCATCACTTCATGGCAAATAGATGGGGAAACAGTGGAAATAGTGGCAGACTTTATTTTTTGGGGCTCCAAAATCACAGCAGATGGTGATTGCAGCCTTGAAATTAAAAGACGCTTACTCCTTGGAAGGAAATTTATGACCAATCTAGACAACATATTAAAAAACAGAAACATTAGTTTTTCAACAAAGGTCCGTCTAATCAAGGCTATGGTTTTTCCAGTGGTCATGTATGGATGTTAGAGTTGGTCTATAAAGAAAGCTGAGTGCAGAAGAATTGATGCTTTTGAGCTGTGGTGTTGGAGAAGACTCTTGAGAGTCCCTTGGACTGCAAGGAGATCCACCCAGTCCTTCCTAAAGGAGATCAGTCCTGGGTGTTCATTGCAAGGACTGATGTTGCAGTTGAAACTCCAGTACTTTGGCCACCTGATGCGAAGAGCTGACTCATTTGAAAAGACCCTGATGCTGGGAAAGATTGAGGGCAGGAGGAGTAGGGGATGACAGAGGATGAGATGGTTGGATGGCATCACCTACTCAATGGACATGGGTTTGGGTGAACTCTGGGAGTTGGTGATGGACAGGGAGGCCTGACGTGCTGTGGTTCATGGGGTTGCAAAGAGTTGGACACAAGTGAGCGACTGAATTGAACTGAACTTAGGCAAGCAAATTTTATTTTCATCTTGCAGATGAAGTAGCTGAGGTCCAAAAAAATTAAATATCTTGACTCAAGTCCCCAGTCAGATCTAAGTGATGGAAGGTGAATCTTTAAATTCAGTATAGCACACCTATATATACAGAATAGCTTGTGTTAATCAGAATCGGCTGGGTTCCATTCCAGTAACTAATAGCCCCAAATCACAGTGGCTTACATCGATGAAGCTTTTCTGCTTCTCACTCATGCTGCCTCACCCAGGCAGCAAGCTTGAGTTTGTTCAGTGTGTCTTTATTCCCAGACCCAGGCTGATTGAGACACATCTGATTATTCCTAGTTTCGTCACACAAGGAAAAGAAATCGTGGAAAGGCACACGATGGCTCTTTAATCCTCTTCTAGGAAAATATACATATTATTTCTGTCTATTTCATGGCCAAAGCAACATACATGACTAAACCTGACCATCAATGTAATTGGGAAAGTATAATCTATCCCAGGGATGAGAAATACTTTCTGGGGAATAATATACTGTCCCAACTTGCTTTTCAAAGAGTGGTCTGTAAACAAGTCAATCAACATCACCCAAGAGCTTATGCAAAATTCATGTTCTTACACCTTGTCCCAAACCTACTAATTAGAATTTGCCTTTTAACAAGATCTAGTAATTTTCCATTCAAGTTTGAGAAATACTGCTCTGAGACACTGCTCAATTGTTACTTGTTTTTTTTTTTTTCTTTTCTTACTGCCTTATATTGTCATTTTTATTCATTTTTCCTCTTCTACTATTTGAAATTCATGCCTTCTGCTTTCATTTTTTAAAGGTCACACTTTACATTTTATCATGCATGTTTAGCTTAACAAAGATTCTATTCTTCTCCTGAACAACACAAGAATATTTGTCCTCTTTCTTTTTACATTTTATTGTTCAGTATGTAAGGTTTGTCTGGTTTTATAGTCAATTATCATGATTGTTACTGATTTTACAATGAATGCTTATCTAGATTAACCACATTTAAAACAATTTTGTTCTTGTTATTCAGTTGCTAGGTTGTGTCGCTAGATTCTTTGCAACCCCATGGACTGCAGCATGCCAGGCTTCCCTGTCCTTCACTATCTCCCTGAGTTTGTTCAAATTCATGTTCATCGAGTCGGTGATGCCATCCAACTATCTCATCCTCTGTCGTCCCCTTCTCCTCCTGCCCTCAATCTTTCCCAGCATCAGAATCTTTTCCAATGAGTCAGCTTTTTGCATCAGGTGGCCAGAGTATTGGAGCTTCAGCTTCAACATCAGCCCTTCCAATGAATATTTAGCATTGATTTCCTTTAGGATTGACTGGTTGGATCTCCTTGCTCTCCAAGGGATTCTCAAGTCTTCTCCAGCACCACAGTTTGAAAACATAAATTCTTCAGCACTCAGTCTTCTTTGAGTCTGGCTCTTATATCCGTACATGACTACTGGAAGAACCATAGCTTTGACTATATGGACCTTTGTCAGGAAGGTGATGAAATAATGACCAAATAAAACAATTGTATTTCATCATTATTTTTTCATGTATTTCCGCCCTTCCTTTTGGGTTGAGAATCCTTCCTAAAGTATATTCTTTATTGGTACTTTGAGTATCTGTTAGTAGAAAGCTCTCTGACTTAGTGTGCCTGAAATGATCCTCATTTCACTCTTACTTACGAATGGTGATCTAGACTGGTACAGAATTCAAGGCTGACATTATTTTCTTTGAATATTTCAAAGATATTATTCCTCTGTCTTCTTGTTTCTATTGCTGCTGTTGAGAATTCTCTTATTTTCTAATTATTATTTGAAAGCACCTTGTATTTTCTCTCTGGATGCTTTTAAAATCTCTCCTTTGGTACTGTGGAGTTGTATGATGGGTATCGAGTTACGTATTTATTTTTATTTATTCTGCTTATAAATAATTTTGCGTCATGAATTATGTCTTTCTTCAATACTTGGAAATCCTTTGCTGTTATCTTTCAGCTAATACATTTCTAATTTCTCTCTATTTTCTCTTTCTGAAATTCCCATTAGGCATACGTTGGGCTTTTTCACTCTGTCATACATACCCTTCAACACTATCTGATATATATATTTATTTCTCTAGTTCTCTGAAGAGCCTTCCCTTGTGGCTCAGCTGGTAAAGAATCTACCTGCAATGCAGAAGACCTGGGTTTGATTCCTGGTTTGGAAAGATCCCCTGGAGAAGGGAAAGGCTACCCACTCCAGTATTCTAGCCTAGAGAATTCCATGGTTCTCTAAACCTAATTCTTGGTTAATTCCTTTACGAATACTTCCATCTTCATTATTCTTTCTTCAGGTGTATCTAATCTGTTTACTAAGTTTGTTTAATTTTTTAGTTTTTAAAATTAGCTATTTTGTTTAGACACACAAAAGATGTAGAGAATACTGTAATCAATGCTTGTAAGCTCAACATCAAGTTTCAGAATTAAAAGCTTTATATCTTTTATTTCCTTTTATTTAAATCACTAAATTAAGATGTTCCATTTGTTCTTTTTCAAACTTTTTATTATTCATTTATGTCTTTTTTAAAAATAATTTTTCATTCCATCTGTAGTAACCATCTAAAATATTTATTTTGTGGCCTCTCTGATGGGCCCATCGTTTAAACATATTAGGGGTCTTACTTGCTGTATGTTTTATATGCTGACTCTTATTAACTGAGGGTATCTTCTTTATTTGTCTTAAATTTTTGGATTATAAGCTAATTCAACAGGGCTTTTTCTATTTGAATCCTGGTTGGCCAGGGTTGAGGGCATGTCCCTTTAGAAAGGTTTTATTTTTTTCTTTCACGTGTATTAAGGGACATTAATAGGCCAGAAACCATTTTTATGATATTAGAGCTTGAGAGTGGTAAATTCATACTCAACACACAGAGACACATTCCCTGCTTACAAGTTCTTAGGGTAAACTTTGTCTTTAACAGCAACTAGGCAATGAGAGAAAAATCTTTCCTGTTATTTCTCCTTGTTAGTAGATAGGTTTTTTAAATTCTCCCTTCCACTGAATTTGCAGCCTGTTGAGATTCCTGGTTTTATGTGAAGTGACTTAATTCCAACTCTGTGCCTTACTTTATCTTCTGGCCCTATATGGGCATAAAATCCTAGGGACTTGGGTTGCAAAACTAGGAACCCTCCTCACCTTCCAGACTGCTGCAGCTGCAGCTTACATACTTATTTCCATGGATTTGGACCCCTCTTTGTTTTTGGTGGAATTTTCTCTCTGTTGTAAGCTCAGCTCCTTCACAGATGTTTTTATATTATTTTAGCCCATACTTTTATGTGATTTTTGGTAAGGAGATTTTTTTTGGTTTTCTGGTTCCCCAAACAGAACTCCCACTTACCTTCTTTAAGGTACTCATTTTTATTTTTAAAAAGTCAATAATAATATACACTTAGCAGCTTTTTTAAAGGATTGGGTAAATATATGCAAAATATCTCCCTATGTCTGGCAATGTCTTACACATAGTACATATTTGACAAAATAGTTGTTACTATTTTTGTTATTCCTTAACACATGAATAAAACATGAAAAAATAAGCCATGAACAAAATGTTTTGGACTATTTATTATCATTAAGAAAGCCCCTCTGGGAATATTTCATAGCATAGTAACTTGGGCTGGGGCCTAACACTTGATTAGATTTCATAAAAGTTTGTTGAAGGCCTACTGTGGGGTCAGGAATCTGCTATTTTCTATTGGTTTTTCAGTTTTCAGTAGAGAGGCATTGCCACCTTTAAACTACAAGCTGCTTTTTTTGAAAAAAGTTCTTAAAGTTTATACTGAATCATAATGACAATATTAAGGACATCATAGAAATAAACTTTATCATCTCCTCATTCTTTTGTCATTTAGCCATCTAACTGCTTCTATGCTGTCCCTACCTCCTTTTGTCACTTGACAATTCCTTTTGTCAATTCAGTGAAAATAATTTTTGAGTATTTATAATGTGTGCTGTGTAATATATATCAAATTTAAAAATGTGTACTATGTATATGTTGTCCAGGACATTTTGAGGGCTACAGATGTATTATGAGAACATGTTTCCATCCTAAGATATCTCAGAGTCTATTTGGGATGATAACACATCCAAAAATATAAATAAGAACAATAACAGAAAAGTCTTAATTAAGTACCAGGTACCATATTTAAGTTGAAGTCCTGGCTGTGTGTCCTGCTGTTTGGGAAGATCATCCTCTTTGTCTTGAGGAATATTTTAGGGAGGAACATATTCAAGTCACTGGGTAATAATGTATCAGGACAAATGAGATAAAGCCCAATCCAAACTAACTTAAGAAAAAAAAAAAAAAGAAATGTGTTGTTTAACCCAACTGAAAAGATGGGGGGTCACCCTTCACATGTGATTTGATTCAGGGACTCATGAAGTGCCATCCAGATCTGCTTGTCCTCCATCCCTCAGCCTTCCTCACCTTCAGGGTTGTTTCTGATATCAAATTGCATATGATAACTGTAAGTAGCACCAGGCCTTCATCTTGTGAGGTATAAGTCCAGCAGGAAAGAGATCACCTCTTTTTTTTTTTACAGCAAACCAGACCAAACAGGGCTTCCCTGGTGGCTCATATGGCAAAGAATCTGCCTGTAATGCAGGGGACCCGGGTTTGATCCCTAGGTTGGGAAGATCCCCTGGAGAAAGGGGATGGCTACCCACTCCAGTATTCTTGCCTGGAGAATACCATGGACAGAGGAGCCCGGTGGGCTACAGTCCTTTGGGTCTCACAGGTCGGACATGACTGAGCAACTAAGCACATATACACAGAGACCAAACATAAGTGCATCTTATTAGTCTTGATTGGGTTATTCCCCATCTTAAGGGCATGTGATACTCGGTAAGACAGATCTGAGTTAGAACACTTGGGATGGAGTCAATTCTAGATGGAGCATATGGACTGAGAGAAAAAGAAGGACTAGTTACCCAAATGAAATGTTGCATTTCATTATTTTAAAAGGAGCTGATGGATTCTGGCAGCCGAAGCAGCAGAGAGAATGGAGGGAGTTAATATATGGACAGATAGAGCCAGATAGATCTTGGCAAAAGTTTCAGTCTTTGTGAGACTCAGTTTTGCCTTCTGTAAGGGTACCTGCCAGTAGGATCGCTTGGAGAATCAGGAGACCTAATGAATGGGGAAGTGCTTGGTAAATCAGAGTATTATGAAAACATAAGATGTCTATATGTTACATGGGTAGGAGCAAACACAGAGGAAAATGAAGAGATATGGGTGGACTTGGGACACATTAAATAAATGTTTTTAGATGAGTTTCCTGGGGGTCACTAAAAACTTGCTGTGTAAAGGTTAATGCTTTGTTTGTCACATGGCTGATGTTCCTAAACTTTGATTTGTTCTCCTTTGCAGAATCTTTATGCATGCTCTGTCTTCTCTCTCTCTTCTGCCTATGATATTTCCTCATGAATATAGACTCTAAGCAAACATTAGGGATCTAGATAATCTTAAATAATTGCCCTGGTTTCTCAAAATACCTTGGAATAGTTGAAGGACAGGAAGGGAATGGAAAAAGATTTATAGGCTCTGGGTTTCCAAATTCTTTATTCTCTTTTATTTCTTTTTTGAAGTTGAAAATGTGCTCTGTGTTATTTTGCAAAAAGAGACTGTTGCTCCTTCGTCTGTGTTGCTTTCCCAACACCATCTCTCCTTTATTCTCTGGATTATAAAGTATTACGCGGTGGCTGAAACTGAATTATCTGGTTGGCAATCCCTAATGAGCAGGAAATCAGGTTATTCCTTTGAACAGATTTCATAGAAATCAAGCCTGTGCGCCAGCTACTTCAGACTCTGAACTCAGATAAATTGGATATATTTTCTTTTCTGTCTTCAAATATAAGACAAAATTTGGGACACATCCATTGAACCCTATCTATTTTCTTTAGGCAGTTTATAATTTATATGACTCTCCAGTTCTGCCTGTGACTCTTTTTTCCAATAACCTGCAGTGGTGCTTCTTTCATTTTGTATCTTGTGTCTTCTTGTGTCTTGGTTGCTTTTTGCAACTGTTCCTCTTTTATGATCCACATGGACACTTTAGGCCTATGAGGAGGGGAAGAGTTGCATCTTTCTACTCAAGAATTAAGAGAGGGAAAAACAGATGATTCTGGACTGGCTATAAGCAGTGAATTGGAGTGAATTGCAAGGTAACTTGTGCAAGCTGATTTCGGGTTCTTGGCATGGAAAACAAACAAAATAATTCTTCACAATTAAAACAACATATGGGTTTTTAAAAATTGCAAACTTTATTTTTAATCTTTATTTTTTACAAGGCTAACTATGTGGTCATATCAGTGATAAAAAATATTGCTGTCATCTACCTACTCACAAACCACTAATCCTCATTGGCTCCATGAAGACTGAGCATGCCCTCTCACTCATGGCTGACACAGTTATGTTGATAATCTATGGGACTTAACAGTGAGGTGAAAATAAATATTCAGTCTGAGTTGTTTGATGAAGGAGGCAGTGGTTTAAATCATGAGGGCTGACATATTGAGGCAACAATTATTTTTGCAAAATTTTTATCATAAGCCTTCTGTTTGCCTAGTACCAAGGAGACTGACCTGTTTGCTGATCTCACCCTTCCCTTCTGGGATTCTGAAAGCCGTAGTTGGGTGTGTGGTCTCTCAAAGAGAAGGAAGACTCTAGGGACTCTATTGCCCGTTCTCCACCTAGACCATTGGTTAGGAAGCTATACGGTCTGAGTTCAGATCCTGGCACTGCCACTTACTTACTGGAGAGCATTGGACTAGTTGCTTAACCTCTCTTATAGTTTCTTCAGTTATAAAATGGGGATAACAATGGTACCTATGTTATAAATGAAGTCACTCAGTTGTGTCCAACTCTTTGTGACCCCATGGACTCTAGCCTACCAGGCTCCTCCATCCATGGGATTTTCCAGGCAAGAATACTGGAGTGGGTCACCATTTCCTTCTCCAGGAAATCTTCCTGACCCAGGGATTGAACCCAGGTCTCCCACATTGTAGGCAGATGCTTTACTGTCTGAGCCACCAGGGAAGTCACCTATGTTATAAAGTTAGGATTAAATATGTACATGCATGTGAAATGCTTGGAAGTCAGCACATAGAAAGAGCTCAGATGTGACTTTAGTATTAATTGGCATTATTTATGATTATTATTATTATTGGCATTATGATTATTATTGTTGGTTCACGATCAGAAGATACCCTATGACTCCAAATGGGAAGATGTTTTGTCTTCCCTCAGTCAAGTCTTTTCTCCTTGTGTTCTCAGTGGAACCTCTAGACACATGCACATATATGCACACATACACATGTGTGTATGCTAGTTTTGATGGGGAAATTTTGATTGTAAGAAGCAGAAACTCACTCAAACTAGCCTAAGAAAAGAAATTAAAGTTTGCTCATAGAAGAGACTCTTGGTGAAGATGAAAGGAGAGTGGAAAAAGTTGGCTTAAAACTCAACATAAAAAAATGAAGATCGTGACTTCCAGTCCCATCACTTCATAGTAAATAGTTGGGGGACGGGGGAGAAGGAAGTGGAAACAGTGACAGATTTTATTTTCTTGGGCTCCAAAATCACTGCAGATGGTGACTGTAGCCACGAAATTAAAAGACGCTTGCTCCTTGGAAGAAAAGCTATGACAAACCTAGATAGCATATTAAAAAGCAGAGACATCACTTTGCTAGTAAAGATCTGAGTGTCAAAGCTATGTTTTTTCCAGTAGTCATATATGGATATGAGAGTTGGACTCATAGAGAAGACTAAGTGCTGAAGAGTTAATGCTTTCAAACAGTGGTGTTGGAGAAGACTCTTGAGAGTCCCTTGGAGAGCAGGGAGATCCAACCAGTTAATCCTAAAGGAAATCAACCCTGACTATTCATTGGGAGAACTGATGCTGAAGCTGAAGCTGCAATACTTTGGCCACCCGATGTGAAGAATTGACTCACTGGAAAAGATTCTGATGCTGGGAAAGATTGAAGGCAAGAAAAGAAGAGGGCCCCAGAGGATGAGGTGGTTGGATGGCATCACTGACTCAATGGACATGAGTTTGAGCAAAATCCAGAGGATAGTGAAGGACAGGGAAGCCTGGCATGCTCCAGTCCATGCGGTTGCAGAGTCGGACATGTTGTTGTTAGCGACTGAACAACAAAATAGCAGGCCTTCAAGGATACGCAACAGAGGCCACGAGAACACTGGGTCCAGAACGTCATGCCACAGCTTGGAGCTTCCTCCTTTGTCATCTAACTGGGTTCTGTCTGTCTTCTGTCTCATGTTTTAGTACTTGATAGATGTAATGAAAAATCTGTATGTGACTTTACATTACTCTGGGCTGGTTCCTCTTGAATCTGCATGGCTGGTTTAGGTGACAACATCTAGGAAAAAGGCAAACTGACTTTAGAAATTTAAGTTGGGGAAGGTTCTCTTAGGTGAGTGTCTAGATGAGCAGGACATCTGTGTATCATTTGTGCAACTAACAGTCCCTTTTCACTCTCAGGTACCTACCTTGTAGACTTGTTAGTATTAAAGGAGCACGTAGATGGAAAATGCTTAGAACACAGCACATAGTAAGAGCTCTTGGCCACTCGCTTTCTTCGTGTTTTGGACAAGTTATTTCCTTCTTCTAATTCTCAGTTCCATTATCTGTAAATGAGGGTCTCAGATGAGGACCTTTCTCGATCTGCCTTAGAACATGTTGCTGTTGCTGCTAAGTCGCTTCGGGTCCCACCTAAATGTCAGTTGAGGGACTAAGTGATCAGGCATTTCTGTTTCCTCCTCCTCTTGTTTAACTTCCCAGAGTAGGATTCATTGCTGGGCTGCTCATTAAGTTTCTTCCTTTTTCTAGTGTGAATAATTAATTGCCACTATCATTTAGATTCCTAGCAACAAAGTTCTGTCCCACATCTCCTGTGGTGCAGCATGTACTTCCTGGGCAGATGAAGAAATAACAGCGTGTGAGAAATCTGTTAGCAATTAGCATGGCCAACTGGACTTTCTCCGGAGGATACACAGCATCCCCCTCCAAGAACAGGGACTCTGCTCCACACCAAAGAGAACCATCTGATGTGCTCAATATTTAATAAAAAGAACTGAAGCTCTAATGAGGTGAAGATGTTACACATGGACAGTTTTCTCTGGAGGGATTAGTGGGGCAAGCCTCCTCCTGAGATGGCCTCAGCTGTGCTGTGATGATTTAACCAAAGGCCTTGCTCTTCCAGCAGGGGACAGTTCACAGCTCATTTTTCACCTGTCTGGGAAAGCCCAAGATCAGCTCACTTCTCTAGTCTCAGTCCTGGAATCTGGGCATGAAAGGTGCAGCAGGAACCATTAGCCTTTCCCTGTGGCTGTTGCCACGTGTGTGTGAACTCAGTAATTCTCTGTCAGTGAGGAGTTCTCCCTCCACGATAGAAAAGTCAACATGGGTCAACCAGCCCAGGAAAGTTAGGCTAGTGTAAAACTTCAGAATTCTAGATGTGTTCTGGCGATGGGAATGACACAGGGCCATGGGTAGCTGGGTAGGGTTTCAGTAACTAAAATTTGAATGGTGTGACCATCAGTTTGACTACACTGAGGTCCCTTGTTCTCTCTTCCTAGATGGAACATGTGGTCTCCAGGATCCTATTACCTGCCACTTTCTGTCTGTCTGTATGTCTCTGAGGGGCAGATCAATGCTCTGACTCTGGAGCACTAAAGCTTGGGGATGCTGAGGATATAGTATGTGGCCCTTCTGGTTCTTTCTCTCGGTCTTCTTCCATTTTCTTCCTCTACTCTCCTGCTCTGTCCAATTCTCTTTACTACCTGGTCTTCTTTTTTCCTACTTTCCCCCTTTAACCCCATAATCCAAGTCTCAGGACATGTTCCACTGCTGTGATAGTGATTGCAAATATAGGAGACCATGAATTATTTTACTGAGGATTACATAGAAGAGTTGATTCTCTTGACATCAGGAATGGTGGGTGTGAAGAAAAGCGTCTTTTCTCAGCAAGTTTGAAGATCACCTTTCTATGACTGACAGCTTCTGTCTAAATTTTGATGATTTTATCTGAAAGACTTCACTCCAGTATTGGGAATAGTAATGAGGAATACTTATGGGTATGCAGTAGTTTGGGGAGGGAGGGTAGTTTGTGGAGAGTGGGACTGGAGTGGGGAGGAGGGGAGTAAAGCTTGCTTATAAGCTAAAGAATTTCTTAAGATAATAAACCTCTGTTATTGAAAGTTTGGGATCGAAAAGGGAATAATAAAATAGTAATCAAAAATGTGCTAAAATGAATTTGATGCAAATGAGATGCAGAGAGTGCCCTGAATGTGTTGGAAGAGGATGTCAGATAATTGGAAAGCCTACATTCCGGCCTACGCATGGCCAGCGCCGGTCTCTTCAAGAATTCTCTGGAGCCTCTTACTGCTAAGCCATTCTAATCTGAACAGGGACTCTTTTTTTCCCTTCCTGTCAGTTAGAGAGTTGTGAAATTTTATCTATTTTGGTATTTGTTCTGTTGGGAAATGGACAAGTTCTGGAGAGGAATCAGGAACAAGTGTTGGCAGACGCTCCATACTCGTCCTGAGTTCAGCCAAGTGACCCTAATCTATGATTGCCTGGCCTGAGAGAAGACTTGGTGATTCGTGTCGTAGGGAGAAGGGAGGCATGTCTAGCAAAGTCCAAACTCGGGGTGCCCATTCACTCTGACCCCTGACCCTTGCTCTTTGGTTGAGAGTCTTCCCGGTGCCATCCCATTCGGGACAGATCAGAGGGGCTAGCTTTCTAGGCTACCTTCAGCAATTGGCATGGTTTGCGTTGGGCAGCTGTGTCCTGTGGTTCTGTCTTCCATGAACTCCTGCTACAAAGCTGACTGCTAAGTTGAGTCTGAGTCTTTCCTGGGACATTTCCTACTTTCTTAGAGTCTGTACACATGCCATGGAGGCAAGATCATCCATGTGTCCAGGGAAGCGATAGTACGCGCTTAGCTCTTAGACATAGGGCTTGAGATCCAGCCATGCTTTTCCCAGAAAGCCTAAGTTGGCCTTGCATTGCAGCACCGGGCCCTGGCTGTTCCATCTGTCTGCTGTTCCTGGGGCTCCATTGAACCTTCCCAAGGGCTGGTGGGTAAAGGTGCCTGGCAAAGTAGGTCTTAACAGAGCCCTCCTGTTCTTCCTGTAGGCCTGGCAAAAACACAGTCCTGCTCTTACCACCAAAGGACAGAAATGTTGCCAGATTTCTTCTCTCCAAAAAGATTAAGTTATTCTAATCTGAAACCAGAGAAATTGAAGTACGATTGGGTGTTAGATATGATAATATGCTATGCTAATGTTTATCTGGGCAGAGATAATAAGCCAGGACTAAGGCTGTGGGAACAGATTTGTGAGGGAAATCAAAAAGGGATTTAAGAGACAGAGGAAGACTTGTGCTTACTGGGGTGCTTGTAGACCAAGAGGAACAAAAGCCTGATTCAGGGAGATGTTTATGGGCAGAGTCCAGGGCAGTTGTTGAGTCATGATTTGTTTGTGTAGATAAATAGAAGGCGAGTTTTCCTTTGAAGAGAGGATGTTCTCTTCTGATGACCAGAAGACCTGAGTCCTAAAGAAGAGGCTAGAAAAAAGAAGAAATAAGAATGAAAACTGGAAAAGGAGAACTATTTGGATGTCTGAATCTTTTTTCGATATAAGTATAGTTAATTTACTGGAGAAGGAAATGGCAATTCATTCCAGTATTCTTGCTGGAGAATCCCATGGACAGAGGAGCCTGCTGGGCCACAGTCCATGGGGTTGCAAAGAGTTGGACTTGACTGAAGTGATTTAGCAGAAGCAGCAGCACAGTTAATTTACAATGTTGTGTTAGTTTCAGGTATACAGCAAAGTGATTCAGGTGTGTGTGTTTGTGTATCTCCATTGTTTTTCAAATTCTTTTCCCTTATGGGTTATTATAAAATATTGAGTATAGTTTCCTGTGCTATACAGTAAGGTCTTTGCTGGTCAATTATTTAAGGCAAGATCTCCTCCCACTAAAAGTAATGTGTCTCAGGGACCTAATCTGCGGGGTGTGATTTGTTAATGCACAGGTGGTGGGAGGGAGTGTTATCCAGAGTAGGGGTGCAGCTTTCTGGGGTGAAGGATGATGAACCCTGGGAGCATGATGTTTGAGAGAGAACAGCTTATGCACTTGATGAGGCTTCAGAGAGTAACTCAAAAATGCAAACACTGAGTGGTGAAAAGAATCTTAAATCATTTCTGGGCTTAGAGTTTGACTATGCGACTAATTAGCACTGTGACCTGAGAAAAGCTTGATCTCCTTTCCGACCATTAGTTTTCCTTATATGCCAATGAGCAGCTGGTCACATGGCTGCTAAGCTGACATCCTGGCTTCCTGTAGCTTGTTTGGGAACTGTTCTCGGCTGTGCTCTGTCACAGGCCTCCTGTGTCTTCTCCAGGCATACCACAGACTCTGTTTCTTTTGTCAACTCAGCAGCATCCATGTCCCCTTAAGAACAGCTACAATCACCCTCCACTCCCCTTCATGATCCTGTAGTTTTGATTCTTGGGAACCACGGTTTTCAGACTCCCTTCTCAGCGGGTTCTGTGGTAGCTTTGACCAATGAGAGGTACTTGTATAAGACTTGAAGCCAGAGGGAAAGTAAAGTCATGAGTTACTAAGGCAGCTGTGGGCATGCTGTGGGCCTTAGCAGATGGCAGACATGGGGCTGTATCAGTGGTTTGGAGGCATTCTCCAGAGAGTTACCATCTTTGCTGCAGGCAGTTGAGGTCATTTGTGGTGACTTCCCTGTGATTCTTGCACTTGTAGACTGTCTGAAAGCCAGCACCAGCCTCCTTGACCTCCGACCCATCCCCAACCCTTATACCAGTTGTGTAAACCTCTGATTCTCTGTATTAGATCTCTGTCCAGTTGAGTAGTTCCTGGTTTCCTGACTGTGTTAGGGTTCTCCACAGGAATAGAGCCAATAGGATGTGCATGTGTATAGAAAGAAAAATATTATTATAAGGAACTCACTTATGCAGTTGTGGAGGCTGGTGAATCCAAAATCTGCAGTGTGGGCTGGCAGGCCAGAGACTAATAGAGCCAGTGGTGAAGTTCCCATTTGAAGGTAGGTGTCCTCAAGACCCAGGAGGGCGAATGGTGCAGGCAGAGTCCCAAGTCAGTCTTTGGGAGATTTGACTCTTGCTTGGGGAGGCTGGGTCTTTTTGTTTTATTCAGGTCTTCAGCTGATTGGATGAGGTCCACCCACATTGTGGAGGATGGTCTGTTTACTTAAAGTATGCCAATTTAAATTTTAATCTTATCTAAAAACACCCTTCAATTTAATGCATAGAATGGGTCATCACACTGATGAAAGCTTATTTGATAAAGCTTTAGGATTCAGGTAACAGATTTTCAAATATGAAATATGAGGTTGGTTGTCTGGTTTATTTAGACTTAAATGAGAAATACCCAGGGAAAATCGAAATGCTGGTAGTTCATGGCACATGGTGGTAAAAACTTAGTTAAATTTTCATTTGTATTTGTCCAAATTAAAGTGTCTATTGGATATAATGCTTCAGGAGACTACGTGGCTGTTTTAATAGAAAGTTAAGAGAGAAACAGCAAGTTGAAGGACTATGGGCTGAATGATTACCAGTATGTAGGGAGCTTAATGAAGGCATGGAATCCTCAGAATTAGAAGGGGACTTTTGGATGGAATCTGTTGAATATTTGGACCTTGAACTCCAAATTATCCTGAATTTCCTTGTCAGAGAAGCAATTCCTCATTCTATCAGGTGGTTACTTTCCTCACTTTTAAAGACCCTTCAGTAAAATGACCCAGGTCAATTAGGAGAAGCTGACTGTCCTTCAGGCTTACCCCCACCACTCTCTCTTATTGTCTGCAGATCCAAACTGATATTGGATCTCAGCAGCCTCCAGGGAGATGAGGACACAATCCACACTTGGAGGACATAGCATGTTCAACAGAAGGAGATTTTACCAATAGGTTTTTAAATTTATATACGAAGGAGGAAATAATATAGCATTATATTGGGCTGAATTTTTCAAAACGTATTTGAAATTTTATATCAAACCACTGTGACCAACTCTTAACTATTGCTTACATGGTGGACATAAATGTGGAATTAATTAAATGAAGTTGAAATGTTAGACTTTCCTGGGTAATATGTAGAGGGATGAATTCTAAAAACACAGCAGAACAGAAATGTTGAATTCGGTTTATCATACATGACCCCCTTACTCACACTCATCAGGAGGGCATAGATAACATTCATTTTACTGAAGCATGGGGAAAAGCATTAGTGAGGGGAAGACCAGTATCTTTGAGACATTCTTTAATTGTTGTTCTGGTGGCTCAGAGGATAAAGAGTCTGCCTGCAATGCAGGAGATCCAGGTTTGATCCCTGGGTTGGGAAGATCCCCTTGAGACGGAAATGGCAACCCACTTCAGTATTCTTGCCTGGAGAATCCAATGGACAGAGGAGCCTGGTGGGCTAGAGTCCACAGGGTCCCAAAGAGTCGGACACGACTGAGCAACTTCACTAATCACTAATGCAGGCTAAGAATGTTACTAGGAAATGCTGAGACTGAAATGAGATCCCTTAAATAAATGGAGGCTTGGGATCCTGGAATGACAGAGGTCAGTGATAATGCTTAAATACCAAAGACATGAGATTTGTGGATATAGTAAGGAGGAGCAGGGTGAGAGCAATATTTGGAATGATTTCACATGCAGAAATTTGGAGGACTAGATCACTGATCTTGGTATCCTTAGGACTGGATGGGAAGCCTCCTGGAGCCTTATTTGATATGAATAACTAAGAAACCATATTGTATTGAACAGAGAGCCTTGATCTGTTTTATAAAAATGGTGGTTAAAGTTCGCTTACACAATTTCTAGGCTGGAACTAGTTGATTCAAAGATACTTGAACGAATAAGGGAAGTGTCTCCCTTTGAGCAAGAACCCTCCAGTATTGCCACAAGTATATTCATTGTAAAAGCAGTCCTTTTGGCCTTTGCCCAAAGGCTCAGGCAGCCATTTACCAAAGAATGTGCCCTTGAAAAGTGAGAAAACTCATATATTTTGGTAATTCCTAGACTTTAGATCTCAACTGGTGCTACTCCTGGGGATCCAATATACTTCTGTGGTCCACCTGTCAGCTTTAGTCAATCTCACAGTGTGCCCTGTATCCACACCACCACCCTGTGGGTATTTCTTCAGTTCCTGGATACAGAGTTGGAAGACGCAGTTGACCACTGGGAAATCCCTGCTTTGGCTGCCTAACTTGTGTATTTAGGGCAATCATTATAGGAAGAATCAAACAGAAGCCCATGAAATTGTCTCTCCCTCGCAGATAGCAAACCAAAAGCTATATTCCCTTGGAGAATTACAAAATTAGTGCTACCAAAAACATTGACAGATCCTAAAGTGTGATTCTTATATGTCATTACCATTTGGCATGTATATTTATCCTATGAGGGCCTCCCAGGTGGCGCAGTGGTAAAGAATCTGCCTGCCAGTGCAGGAGAAGCAAGAGATGTGAGTTCAGTACCTGGGTTGGGAAGACCTTTTAGAGTAGGAAATGGCAACCCAATCCAGTATTCTTGCCTGGAACAGAGAAGCCTGGCAGGCTATAGTACATGGGGTCACAAAAGAGTCAGACACTGAGCAACTGAGTGTGCATGTGCACACACACACACACACACACACATTTATCTTATACAGAACACCACTAGATCTTGAGGAAAGAAAATGGATTCATTTAAACCTAATCTGGTGTGGTAACTGAAGTCTCAGTTAAGTTTTACATATGGTATCTTTACAAGAGCAGATATATTCATTCTATTTATGGCTTTGGCCTTGTCCTTTTTGGTATTTCCAACTGTCTTATCTTCAGTATCTTCTGTGTAGTCATTGATCTATCAGTTGTTTTTCTCTATGGTGATTAGCAAAGACCACCAGTGGCTGTTTCTTTCACCTAAAAAGGATAGTAGTCTGCCTCCCTTTTTTACCTCACATCAGTGTCTATTCTGATTCTATCCTATTGAGTCTGCGTGAACCTTGATCATCTCACTAACCCGCAGGTTGTCATGCTGGTCTTCTATATTGTTGACATCCTACCAATCACCCTTCCTGAGTAGCAGTTTCCTAGATGTCTTCATAAACACATTGTGGACAAGGGTTAAAACATCTGCCATGGAAAGTCAGGGCTTATCACTTTTGGGCAGTTTGTATAAGTTCAGTGGTCTGGGGTGTTGAGCTATCACCTCTGGAGTGAGAGAGAGATGAGTTGCTGTATTTTAGATCCCCAGTAACAACAGAGATGCACAGTGTTAGTCAGCCTCAAATAACCTGAAATACTGCCAGCTTTGAGTGGAGCCCAGCAAGAGAAGGCTGTGTAGTGTGTTCAGAGTACAAGGTGCTCTGTGACTTGATCTTTATGAAATTAGACCTGTGAGATGTCTAGGACAGAGAGAAATGTTTTCTGGATTCTCAGGAAAAGTCTGACTTGAGAATCAGGCCCTAGGTCATAAAGCAAGTCATATCATGTTGAAAATAGTTCCATGCTTGCTTCCAAGGCTGAATCTCTAACTCTTGGACAGTATGTAACCCAGTAACTTGAACTTCACATCATCTATTGAGTGTTATCTGGTTACAAACCATGAGGTAGGACATGTGCTATCACATTCCATAATCAAGAGGAAATGGTACAGATAAGACTGAAATTGAGTAAGTCCTAGGGGCAGGAGTAAGTTGCTTGAGCAAGTGGTTTAGACTTCCATGGAATCTACTTCTTCTGTATTGTTGTCCCCTCTTCATCTCATGCCTGTGGACTTATGGGAAGCCGCTTATGATCATTTGACTAGAGAGGAAAACCTGGGGCCTTGGGTTTGTAGCGGATTCTGTGTGATGTTATAGTTCCAGACATGGAATGGATTGCAGGGGTGGCCCTAGAGGACAGAAGAGAAGGAAGAATCCTTCCTATAAGAAGGACTTAAGAGATAGCCAGAGGGGTGGTCTATACTGGGAAGTGACAGAAACTTTGGCTGGATGATCAGGGACTTGGGAATATCAAGGTTGGAGACATAGGGACAGGGACTCTGAAGAAGAGGTATGTGGATGGACCTTTTGACTAGGCATAGGTTGTTACCCATGAGATTGCTCAACACAGGTGTCTACTTCAGACAAGACTCAATAATCACAGAGATTACACAACCAGATCTGTGATGGCTGTCAGCTTCTTACCCCATCTACTCCACAACTTGCTCGTCAACAAAGTGGTCATATTAACAGGGGTAGCTGTTATGCATGAGCCCAACAACATGGGTTTTCCTTCACCAAGGCTGCTCTGGCTGCTACTGCTGACTGTCCGATGTGTTAACATGTCAATGGCATAGACCAAAGCTGAGTTCCCAATATGGCCGCATCCCCCAGAAGGACCCAGCCAGCCACCTGGTAGCAAATTGATTACATTGGACTCCTTCCATTATTGAGGGGGCAGCGATTTTTTTTTAATCCCTGGAATGGATGCATAATATGAATATGAGTCTGCCTTCTCTGTTAGCAACATTTCTGCCAGTACCACCATCTGTGGACTTAGTGAAAGCATTATTCACTGTCTTGGTATCACACACAATATTTTTATTTTTATTCTGACCAAGGAATTTTATTTTGTAGCCAAAATAATAAATAAAAAGAGACTGAAAGAAAGTGTTGCACTTATGGAATTGACTGGTCTTATCATGTCTCTTGTTCACTCAAAAGCAAGATGCAGTAAATACTCAAAAACAGCAATCTATACGTGATATCCCACTGGAAGAATTTATGGGTCTAGAAAGCCAGTTTTTTCTTCCTAGCTCCACAACTTTGGACCCTGATGGTTTAGAACTCTTAGTTTCCAAATAAAGAATCCTTTCACCAGGGGACACCACTTTAATTATCACTGGAAGCTGAGGCAATGATCTGACTTTTTAGGGCTGCTTGTGCCACTGAGCCAAGAGACAAAAGGAGTCAGTGTATCACTGGTGACTCTGATTATGAAGGGGTATTGGGGTTGCTGTCACATAAAAGGGATCTGGCAGAATGTCTGAATCCTAGGGGATTTACTTTAGTGTGTTCCATGTTTGACTGGTAGAATTTAATGGAAGTCTGTGGCAACCAAATATAGGCACCTTCAGGAATGAATATTTGGTCATCCCAGCAGATAAATTGTTATGGCTGGCTTAGATGCTGATTGATTATAAAAGGAACATGGAATGGGTAGTGGAAGAAAGGAGTTCATGGCTTTATCAACATTTTAAAAAATGAGGACTGTGTTGGTTATGTGTTCTGTTTTGCTTTGAGGTAGGTATTTAAGACACTTATATTTTCTTTGAGATATATGAGATACAGGTACAGATGTCTCATACACCAGTTTCTTCTCTCTTTTCTGTACAACATTCTGTAAGATGTGTTAGTTGTGATTAACCTTATAAGGTTTAATCTTTAGCTTACTGCCTGTCAGAGAAGGATCATGACCACACTTAAGTGTCAATTCCCCTGAGAGATGAATGTGGTTCCTGAAGAAGCTTTGAATCTCCACTTTCGCAGGAGGAAAAAAGTTCATCTACATTTGTACAAGAGGCAGATGCCTCATATGAGGTAGAAACATGAGGTTGGTTGGAAGATGAACATGGGTTAAAAAGGTTTCATGGATTTGAGTTGAGAAAAGGGGTAGATTGTACTGAGTAATCAGCACCAACATCCCTCCTTGGAAAGAAGACTGAGAACTACATTTCCCAGCATCCTTCTCAGCGTAATTCCAGGTTACAGTCAGCCTATAAGAAGCTCACCCCTGAAATTCAGTAGAGGAAGGGAAGGGGAAGCCATTATTCTCTGGGTGCAGCTGTGAGCAGGTGCACAAGCACAGCAGTTGCAGCTGTTGGGCATTCTCTTGTTGCTTCAGGCAACTGTGGTCTCTGCTGACAGCTTCCCTGTGATGTGGGCACTCCTGGGTTTTCCAAAAATTAGCGGTCACCCCCTGGCCCTTAACTCTTTCAGCCCTAATGAAAACTGTGTGTGCCTCTAATTCACTTGTGAAATCCCTTTCTGTTTATAATATCTTGAGTGGCTTCTGTTTTCAATTCTAAACCTAAGTCCCCCCACCCCCACCTTTCCCCCTACCCATTCCCAGAAAATCTGGAATCTAAGTTTCCTACTCAGGAAGAGATGAGGTAAGGCAAGGTTGTCTTCTAACATTTTTGTTAATTGACGTCATTTTTGAAAAATAAAAAATTAACCTCTTAAGAAATGCCTGAGATTTAAAACAGTCAGTTTTCCTTGCTGGAGTGGCTTTTTTTTTTTTTTTTAACAAGACCTCCCTAGGAGGTCTTGGTTTAACGATAGGGTTTCTAAATCTTTAAGTGTAGTAACCACTATGTATAGCATAAATTAAAAAAAATAGGGTGGCTGTCCAGTTATATCCTTTCTCCCTCTCTCCCTTCCTCTTTTTTCCTTAACCCCATGCCAACACACATAAACATAAAATTTTTAATTTATTTTATTGGTTAATAACAAACTTATTTAAAAGCATTATTGACATAGCTGTAATTATTTTTTATTGATTTTTTCTTAGAAGTGAATATAAAAAGTAAATCTATATGAAATACAGATCTTAGAACTCTTTTGACTTTAAAAACACTTCCCCATACTAAAATGATTAGAATCTACTGCCTCAAGTACAAAATATCCCTGTGGTTTCCCTCCCATCCTAGAGCCTAGTATGGAATGAACACGGCCTTTATGGACAAAAAGCTGGGGGTAATATAGTTTCTTGCTTCTTGCTGACTATGAAATCTTGGATAAGTCATTTTTTCTCTCTAAGTCTCAGTAACCTCTTCTGTACAGAAGGAATGAAAACAGTTGTTAGAAGTAGTAACATGAAATTAATATCTTTTAAAAAAATCAGGAAATTTAAGTGTTACACCATGCTATTCCAGAAGAGTTCTGAACTCTTCATGTACCTGCAATAAGAACTTACCTAACTCTTCTCTTACTAACCCAAGCTTACCTGCAGCCCAGCACCATACCAAGAAAATAAATGTAGCTTGGGCAAAGCTTGTTTTCTCCTTCTGATTTGTTTGTTTTGTAGTAAGATTTTTTTTTTATTGATTTCTTATCCATTCCCTGTTGTATTAAAGTTATTTTGCTTTTATTCCAAGTTAGCACAGAGGGAAATTTTATCATAAGGGTACAGAGAACATCTCATGGATCCCAATGGCCGGGAAGTAGTTAGAGTTTATATCTAGAGACTAGAAGTAGGAATGAAGTATTTGTCTTTTTCTAAAAGTCTCTGTTTTCTCTCTGACACCTGCTTCCCAAATAATGGGATATGATTCATCATAGCTCCTCAGTTTACATGTTGCTTTTACAGCAGACGACCTGGAAAGTGCTAGATTTGATTATCCTTATTCCAAATTCTCATTTGGAAAAATCTGATTGAATCTTATTAGGTAAAATGCACATCTCTGGTCCAAAAAAAAAAAAAAAAAGAATGGGACCAGCATGACAGGCTCATGGGGGTACAAATAAGGTTGCCAGAAGTTCTTTCTAATGGGTGAACTGAAAGGTAGCCAGCCTGAGCTAGAGCTAGATCCCAAAGGTTCTGTATGAACACCTGGAAGGTCAGGCAAGGGCTGGAGGCCTCAGAGTTGTCTCCTGAAATGCCAAGTCCTGATACCTTATGTGGTGAGCCCTGGGTTATAACTTGCACATTCATTTTTCTGTTTATGTGTTTACTGAGAACTCACCAAATGACAGGCACTGGGCTGGACTTTGGGACGCTGCCATGAGAAGATGCATATAAACCTGTTTCACAGGCTTTGTAGTTTTATTCTCACTTTTTGAATTCTAAGCCTCACATTAAAACATGTTTTAGACATTTTAATTCCAATTTTATAGATAAAGATGCAGAGAAGTCAACTTTTCTGGTTCAATGTCAGAGCCCTTTCAGTTCCACCATGGATGAGAGGAGTTAACCTGGCATTTTGTGTACCAACTTTTGATATACTGTCTATAAATCATTTTTGTCACTATATCACATAATCGATTCTCCCAGGCAATTCTTCTCAGAGTTGTTTCAGTTACTGAATATGTTTGGAACTAATTAAAGTATACTTTAAAAAATCATCCCGTATTGGGTTGGGCCTTCTCCCAAGTTATTTTAAATTAGTGAGGTCACGATTAGTACAACCAACTACATTAATAAATGCATGAACATTTCTTGTACATCTACCAAATCCAACAAGCTCTAAGCTAAAATCAGATTTTAATATTTTATAGATGGGGTAGGATTTTAGCTTCTAACTACTCATTTGCTATGTTCTCTTGTACCAGGAGAAAGTGGGTGTATGTTATACTGCTCAGCTATTCAGAGAGAAGAAGAAGGTGACAATAAGGAAAGACTGATGTTTGCAGGCAAGCTGGGAGTCCATATATATTGTTTGAGACACTATTATTTATTTTCTCTTTGTGCATTATCTTATTTAATCCTCACAAACCCTACTGAGGGGTAATCATTCCCATTTTATGAATGGAGGAACTATGGTTCAGAAAGGTTAAGGCATTGGTCAAGATCAAGGAATCACAACTTGTAGCCAGGTCGTTTCCATTATGAAGTTCAAGCTGTCTCCACCATCCAGTCTCAATTGTAAGATCTGCAGCTTCAGTGTAGTCTGTTCGGGAGGTAAATTCCAGCAGCCATGCCAAGAATTTGTGAAAGGCTTCTGTCCGGTCCAGAGTGGCTCCAGTTCTGTATCAGACTATTTCTATAGTTGGGCATCCTTTTATTTGAGGAGTTTCTGGATTTACCTGACTTCCCAACATAGTGTTGGGATTTTCTTAGAAGCCACCTTGAACTAGTAAAGCAAAAACGGGAAAGACAAACCAAATGAATGCTTGGGAACTGCAGCAGTGCTGAGCACCCACTGCCTGGAGCTGGGTCCACACTCCCCATCTGTCTCCACTCTCCACGTCCGTCTCCACTCTCTACAGCCCTCATGCAGTTCGCCTGTTTGCAGCCTCACAACCAAAGAAAAAAGGGGGTTGAGTAAGAGACTGGACTTCTCTCTCCAACCTCTGGCTTTTCAGACCCTTCAGAGGACCTTTGGTGGGCCTGGATTGGGTCTTGAGTCCTCTCCTTGGCTTAAGCACTGCCCCAGGGCTGGGGAGTAGGGAGATGAGGTGAGGGCCACTGTCTCGCTCAGTCATGACAGTGGCCAGGGGAGGGGCCTCTGTAATCAGAGGAAGGGGCAATAGATGCTGAGAAGGAAAAGTAGGTAAAAGAAGTCTTTGGAGAATCTTCCAGCTTACAGGGATGTGCCTTTGGGTCCAGGAGAATACGGTCAATAGAAGTAACGGGCAGGGGCACCTCTGCAGAATGACATATGCACATCCTGTGCCTAACCCCTATCTTGGTGAACACCTTACTGATTTTTAGTGCAGAGTCAGGGGCGAGAACTCCCAGCATTCACTTGAATCACTGCTTCCCTGCTTTGGGCTCTACCCCTGCTCCCACTCTGTATTCTCTCTCCAAAGGCCTCTGAATGTTCTCAAATTATTTTCTAAAAACTAAAGTTAAAATAAATCTGTTTATCTCCAAAGCTTGTTGGTTCATTAAGGATTCAGAGAATAGTTTTCTGATTTATTTCCTCAGTTTGGGCTTCTTCTGCCCTGTTAGTGGAATTTGAATCTAATCTTTGTGATCAATTATAATTAATTAGGCGGTATTCTTCCTCCATAATGGTGGCAGCAGAACGGTTATGGCAATCTGTGTGTTTCTTTCACTCTAAGCTGTAAGTAGAGATCTGTTTGTTAGATTGCTGTTAATTAATCGTTTAGTTTGTCAAAACAACACAATGGACTTAAAAATACATTTTGATAGTACTGCTGCTGACTGTGACTTGTGAATCTGTGCTGGCACCAAGAGAAAAACTGATGAGAAGGATAAGGCCTCCTTACAAAGTTGCTGATGTTGGTGTGTGAATTGGTGTCACTGTTGGGAATGTGTGCATTTCTGAGACTGTATATCTATTTTTAGGACATATATGCAGGTGAGTATAACTGATAGTCCATGAGGACAAATGTACCATCTATAATTTGTTTTGGATAGATATATACTGGCAAGCTGCTAAATGGCTGTTGTTCAGAGCCCTGGATGACATTTGTAGAATACAAAGACTTCATTTTAATCAATAATGTCAGTCTTCTCCCCAAACTTAAAACTGTTCAGTTCAGTTCAGTCGTGCAGTACTGTCCGACTCTTTGCAACCCCATGGACTGCAAAACACCAGGCCTCCCTGTCCATCACCAACTCCCGGAGTTTACTCAAACTCGTGTCCGTTGAGTCGGTGATGCCATCCAACCATCTCATCCTCTGTCGTCCCCTTCTCCTCTTGCCCTCAATCTTTCCCAGCATCAGGGTCTTTTCCAATGAGTCAGTTCTTCACAAAAGGTGGCCAAAGTATTAGAGTTTCAGCTTCAGCATCAGTCCTTCTAATGAATATTAAGGACTGATTTCCTTTAGGATGGATTGGTTGGATCTCTTTGCAGTCCAAGGGACTCTCAAGAGTCTTCTCCAACAGTTCAAAAGCATCAGTTCTCTGGCCCCCACAAAAAGCTTTCTTTATAGTCCAACACTCACATCCATACATGACTACTGGAAAAACCATAGCCTTGACTAGACAGACCTTTGTTGGCAAAGTAATGTCTCTGCTTTTTAATATGCTGTCTAGGTTTGTCATAACTTTCCTTCCAAGGAGTAAGCGTCTTTTAATTTCATGGCTGCAATCACATCTGCAGTGATTTTGGAGTCCCCCCAAAATAAAGTCTGACACTGTTTCCACATGTGTTTGCCATGAAGTGATGCGACCGGATGCCATGATCTTAGTTTTCTGAATGTTGAGCTTTAAGCCAACTTTTTCACTTTCCTCTTTCACTTTCATAAAGAAGCTCTTTAGTTCTTCACTTTCTGCCATAAGGGTGGTGCCATCTGCATATCTGAGGTTATTTATATTTCTCCTGGCAATCTTGATTCCAGCTTGTGCTTCTTCCAGCCCAGTGTTTCTCATGATGTACTCTGCATATAAATTAAATAAGCAGGGTGACAGTATACAGCCTTGACGTACTCCTTTCCTATTTGGAACCAGTCTGTTGTTCCACATCCAGTTCTAACTGTTGCTTCCTGACCTGCATACAGGTTTCTCAAGAGGCAGGTCAGGTGGTCTGGTATTCCCTTCTTTTGCAGAATTTTCCATAGTTTATTGTTATCCACACAGTCAAAGGCTTTGGCATAGTCAATAAAACAGAAATAGATGTTTTTTCTGGAACTCTCTTGCTTTTTCGATGATCCAGAGGATGTTGGCAATTTGATCTCTGGTTCCTTTGGCTTTTCTAAAACCAGCTTGAACATCTGAAACTTCATGGACTATAGTGCTAAAAAGGACAGCAGCAGAATGTATTTTTACTATATGTCTAATAATCACATTCACATCTGGGAATGAAGGTGCAAAGAAATAGCCCAAGGGTTGATGACAGGAGGAGAGGTGAGGAAAAAGCATGGCATTGGAAAGATTGTTGGATGACAGAGTAATGGCTAAGTGGATTATTCCCCTAGCTCTATAAATGGAAACAGTGGCTGCTCCTGAGCGTCAGGGCAAGAATGTGGGCTAAGGCCCACTTGCTTTGAACAAGTGCTCTCTAAGCAGCAGAGAGTGGGGTTCCTAGGCCCTTTTCAAGGCAGTACAAATCTGTGCCAGAACAGGGTATGTGTGTGTAGGGCTAGCTAGCCTTGAAACCTGCACAAGATGGTGGGCATAGCTTGCTCTGCTTGACTTTGGAGGCAAGTGGGATGGAAGGCTACTGAATAATAGGGGAGAACTGGAGTCACTAGCCTGAGGTTTGCATGAACTCTACTAATCAGCTTGCTAAGTGCAGAATGGATATATTGTCTAGAGGATCTCAGGGGGCACCTCAGTGCAGAATCAAAGCATGAGATTGGGAGAAGCATATATCCTTCCCACCCTCTTCCAGGGTCCTCTGATGATGTCCAGTGATCCCTTCCTTACACCTGCAGGTGGAAGATTGTTTTGTTTTTGTTTATTTGGATTATCTTATTTTGGATTAAACTTTTCTGAGTATTTCAGCATTAGCTTTGTCACCAGTTGCATGATGATAAAAGTAGTCTCTAGTTCCAGGAATTTGTTCACTACTGAGGGGGTATGACGTTGTGGTAAAAGGTCTGGACTCCAAGGCCAAGTCACCCTGGCATGAAGCTACCTTGGTTTTGAAACTTGTTCACCGAATATACTTGTACAGAGTAGTTACTACTCTATACTTAATTTCTTATACTTGAATATAGTTTTTCACGATATCTATTTCAGAGCATTGTTCTGAAGATTTAAAAGAATATATATTGAGAATTTAGGCAAGTTTTGGGGACAAAGCCGGTACTCCATTTGTCAGCTAGAGAAGCAATACATCACTGACTGAGAGGCAGACTCTAATAGGCAGGCTATATGGATTAAAAGGACAGCCTTGCCACCTTCCTGCTGTGTGGGCTTGGGTTTGTCATCTTTTCTCTCTGTGCCTCAGTTGTGTCATCTGAAAATGATACTACATCTCAATGTTGTTGTGATAATTAAATGCTTGAATATATGTAAAACCATTAGAATACCACCTCTAGTATAGTAAGCTTATATGCTAGCTATTACTATAATTATTATGGGAAGAATTTCTTAGGTCGAGGGACTGTGTGGCAGGTGGCAAGACAGTGGTAAAGAGTGTGGATTCTGGAGATTACTGTTCCCTACATTGGTTTTGTCATCTGAAAAATGGGGGTAGGCATAGAACCAAACCCCCAGGAGAGTGGTGAGGATTAAATGAGACAGTGCGCAGAGTGAGACCCACTCCTGGCTGGGGAAGGAATGTGGTTAGTTTAATTTATTGCTCTCATAACTGCTGAGGAGGCTGAAACCTGCTGTGCACGCCCACAAGGCTGCTCTTACAGTTCTCAAATCACACTGGAGCTTACCACACCCCAGGATCCTCCCAAATCCCCTCACACTAGAGCACAGGGGTCTCTCTTCTTCCCTCAACAGGGGTCTTCTTGGGTCTTTCTCTTGAGCCCTTTATGCTGTTAGGCTTTTTGAAACCATAACTTTTTCTTTTAATTGGAAAAAGTTTTGATTGGTCAAAACAATTTAGGGATGCTAGAAGACATATAGACAGACAAACAGCATCCAAATAGCTGCCGAGCACTTACCATGTATCAAGTCCTATGGGTATGTTCTCTTCAGAATAACCACTTTATTGAGCTATAATTTACACATCATAAAAGTCACAATTTTAAGGTCTCCAATTCAGTGGATTATAGTGTATTCACAGAATTTCACGACCATCTCCATATCTAACTTTAGAACATTTCATCACTACAAAATAAACCCTATACCTTTAGCGTTACTTTCCATTCTCTCCTACCCCAAGCCCCTGGGCAATCACTAAACTATTTTCTGTCTGTATGGATTTGTCTACTATAAACATCTGGTTTATGTGTGGCCTTTTGTGAATGGCTTTTCTTCATTTAGCATAGTGTTCTCAAAATCCCTGTATGCCATAGCTTGAATCAGTGCTTCATTTTCCCCATTCATTTTTTGCTGTAGGATAATATACAATTGCATGCATAACATGCATTTTGTTTATTCTTCAGTTGGTAGACATTTGGGTTCCTTCCACTTTTTGGCTATGATGTATAATACTATTATGAACATGCATGTACATGTTTTGTGTGGACATATGTTTTCATTTCTCTTGGATATATACCTAGGAGTGGAATCACTGAGTCATATGATAATTCTTAAATATAATCTTTTGAGGAACTCCCAGAATGTGCTCTTTTATCTAATCCACTGACTCCATTCCTACAGTGCTCCTGTGACATGGTTGTTGACTGCCTCATTTTCCACACAATGAAGCTGAGGCACAGAGAGTTTAAGTAACTTGCCCTCTTTCACAGAGCAAGTGATTGGTAGAGTCAGAATCCAGTCTTTATAATATCACTGATTGCTTGTGTCTCCTGTTCAGGATTCTGAGAAATGTGTTCACTATCAGCCTGCCAGGCTCCTTTGTCTATGGGATTCTTCTCCAGGGACTCTTCCTGATCCAGGGATCGAACCTGGGTATCCTACATTGCAGGCAGATTCTTTACTATCTGACCACTAGGGAAGCTCCCATATGAGTTTTAAAGGAAATCTGAGGACAGGAATTTTCAAATGCAAAGGCTATTGTTAGTGGCCAGAGTGCACAATACCCCTTCTGTAGGTAAACTTGGTTTTTGATGGAAATTAAACTTGAATGAAGGGAGTTGTGGAAATTAACCCATGGTGATATCCACAGGGTTAGGATCTTATTTGGAAAATGACCAGCAAAACATAAATGCATCAATGCCAGCTTTGACTTGAAAAGTTTCATATAGAATCTGAGTACCAGTAGGTTGATAATTAAATATGTTGGAAATATCTTCTCCCAATTTGTTTGTTTGTTAATTTTTTTTATGGTGGCTGATGAAAAAATATTGTAGTTTAGTTTTAGAGCAGTTTTAGGTTTATAGCAAAATTTGAGGAAACTACAGAAAATTCCTTTATATCCCCCTCCCCACTTTCCCCATAGCTTCCCTCCCCCACTCTCTACATCCCTCACCACAGTGTGCATTTATTACAATTGATAAACATACATTATCATCCAAAGCCCCTCATTTACATTAGGGCTCACTCTTGATGTTATACATTCTATCTATGGGTTTAGACAAATTTTTAATGACATTCATGTACCATTGTACCATATGGAATATTTTCGCTGCCCTAAAAATCATCTGTGCTCTGCCAATTAAAGTTTAAAATTTTGATGTGTATATCTTTACCTAAAGGCACAGACTCTGGAGCCAGGCTGCCTGGATTCAAATCACAGCACTACCATTTACTAGCTGTGTGACTTTGCGAAAGCTACTTAATGTGTTAGTGCTTCAGTTTTCTCATCTGTGAAATGGGATAATAAAGGTGTCTACCTCAAAGGGCTCTTGGGAGGATTAAATGAGATTATACAAGTAAAATGCTGATAATGGTGCCTGGCATATGAGTCAGTCAGTTCAGTCGCTCAGTTGTGTCCAACTCTTCGTGACCCCATGGACTGCAGCATGCCAGGCTTCCCTGTCCATCACCAACTCTTGGAGCCTACTCAAACTCATGTCCATCGAGTTGGTGATGCCATACAACTATCTCATCCTCTGTCATCCCCTTCTCCTTCTGCCTTCAATATTTCCCAGCATCGGGGTCTTTTCCAATGAGTCAGTTCTTCTCAAAAGGTGGCCAAAGTATTGGAGTTTCAGCTTCATCATCAGTCCTTCCAATGAATGTTCAGGACTGATTTCCTTTAGGATGAACTGGTTGGATCTCTTTGCAGTCCAAGGGACTCTCAAGAGTCTTCTCCAACAGTTCAGAAGCACCAATTCTCTGGCCCCCAGCTTTCTTTATAGTTCAACACTCACATCCATACATGACTACTGGAAAAACCATAGCCTTGACTAGACAGACCTTTGTTGGCAAAGTAATGTCTCTGCTTTTAATATGCTGTCTAGGTTGTTCATAGCTTTTCTTTCAAGGAGGAAGCATCTTTTAATTTCATGGGTGCAATCACCATTTGCAGTGATTTTGGAGCCTCCCAAAATAAAGACTCTCACTGTTTCCATAGTTTCCACATCTATTTGCTATGAAGTGATGGGACCAGATACCATTATCTTAGTTTTCTGAATGTTGAGCTTTAAGCCAATGTTTTCACTTTCCTTTTTCACTTTCATCAAGAAGCTCTTTAGTTCTTCTTCACTTTCTGCCATAAGGGTGGTGTTGTCTGCATATCTGAGGTTATTGATATTTCTCCTGGTAATCTTGATTGCATTTTGTGCTTCATTCAGCTTGGCATTTTGCATGCTCTACTCTGCATATAAGTTAAATAAGCATGGTGACAAGATACAGCCTTGATGTACTCATTTACTGATTTGGAACCAGTCTGTTCCACTTCTAACTGGTGCTTCTTGATTTCTCAGGAGGCAGGTCAGGTGCCTGGAATTCCCATCTGTTTAAGAATTTTCCACAGTTTGTTGTGATCCACACAGTCAAAGGCTTTGGTGTAGTCAATAAAACAAAAGTAGATGTTTTTCTAGAACTTTCTTGCTTTTTTTGATGATCCAGTGGATGTTGGCAATTTGATCGCTGTTTCCTCTTCCATAAGCCTCTTATCCCTATCCATCAGAGGGCGGACAGAGTGAAAATCACAGTTACAGAAAACTAACCAAACTGATCACATGGACCACAGCCTTGTCTTGCTCAATGAAACTATGAGCTGTGCCTTGTAGGGCCACCCAAGACGAATGGGTCATGGCCAAGAGTTCTGACAAAACCTGGTCCATTGGAGAAGGAAATGGCAAACCACTTCGGTATTCTTGCCTTGAGAACCCCATGAACAGTATGAAAAGGCAGTAAGGTATGACACTGAAAGATGAACTACCCAGGTTGGTAGGTGCCCAGTATGCTACTGGAGAAGACTGGAGAAATAACTCCAGAAAGAATGAAGAGATGGAGCCAAAGCAAAAAAAACAACACCCAGTTGTGGATGTGACAGATGATGGAAGTAAAGTCTGATGCTATAAAGAGCAATATTGCATAGGAACCTGGAATGTTAGGTCCATGAATCAAGGCAAATTGGAGTGGTCGAACAGGAGATGACAAGCGTGAACATCGACATTTTAGGAGTCAGTGAACTAGAATGGACTGGAGTGGGTGAATTTAACTCAGATGACCATTATATCTACTACTGTGGGTAGGAATCCCTTAGAAGAAACGGAGTAGCCATCATAGTCAACAAAAGAGTTTAAAATGCAAATGACAGAATGATCTCTATTTGCTTTCAAGTCAAACCATTCAATATCACAGTAATCCAAGTCTATGCCCTGACCAGTAATGCTGAAGAAGCTGAAGTTGAATGGTTCTTTGGAGACCTACAAGACTTTCTAGACCTAACACCCCAAAATATGTCTTCTTTATAGGGGACTGGAATGCAAAAATCAAGAGCTACCTGGAGTAACAGGCAAATTTGGCTTTGGAGTACAAAATGAAGCAGATTAAAGGCTAACAGAGTTTTGCCAAGAGTACACACCAGTCATAGCAAATACCCTCTTCTGACAACACAAAAGCAGTCTCTACACATGGACATCACCAGATGGTCAATACCAAAATCAGATTGATTATATTCTTTGCAGCCAAAGATGGAGAAGCTCTGCACAGTCAGCAAAAACAAGACCAGGAGCTGACTGTGGCTCAGATCATGAACTCCTTATTGCCAAATTCAGACTGAAATTGAAAAAAGTAGGGAAAACCACTAGACCATTCAGGTATGCCCTAAATCATATCCCTTACGGTTATATAGTGGAAGTGACAAATAGATTCAAGGGATTAGATCTGATATACAGAGTGCCTGAAGAACTATGGACAATTCTTTGGCATTGCCTTTCTTTAGGATTGGAATGAAAACTGACCTTCTCCAGTCCTGTGGCCACTGCTGAGTTTTCCAAATTTGCTGGCATATTGAGTGCAGCACTTCCACAGCATCATCTTTCAGGATTTGAAATAGCTCAACTGGAATTCCATCACCTCCACCAGCTTTGTTCGTAGTGATGGTTTCTAAGGCCCACCTGACTTCACATTCCAGGATGCCTGGCTCTAGGTGAGTGATCACACCATCGTGATTATCTGGGTCATGAAGATCTTTTTTGTACAGTTCTTCTGTGTATTCTTGCTACCTCTTCTGAATATCTTCTGCTTCTGTTAGGTCCATACCATTTCTGTCCTTTATCGAGCCCATCTTTGCATGAAATGTTCCCTTGGTATCTCTAATTTTCTTGAAGAGATCTCTAGTCTTTCCCATTCTGTTGTTTTCCTCTATTTCTTTGCATTGATCTCATCTTACACACTAACAAATTAATGCCTGGCATATAGAAAATGCTTTATGAAGATAGGATTTTATTTAGGTTTTATGGCTTGTACTTTTGTCTAAGAAACCCTCTTTACCCTGAGCCGTAAAACTGTTCTCTCCTCTGTCTCTAATCTGCTGTTTAATTTGTCCTCCCTTTGTGGAGTTTTTAAGTCATATTGGTTGTTATCCTGCTTATGTTTTCAAGCTTCTCTTCTGTCTCTAAGCACTTAAGAAACCTAAGTAGTGTATGTTCTGTGTCTGAATTGTATTTGAAGTGTTTGTTGGTTTGTGTGCGGATAGATTCTTGCTTTTTTCTGCTGCTCTTCAGTCAAGGAAACTTTTTATCTGTGTTTGTGTATGTGTGTGTGTGTGTATCTGTATATAGTTAAACTACACTTTTATCCAAGGACCCAGGGTGTCTACCAAACTGGGATCAATTTAAATCAAACTTTCTCAGTGTTTTTTCAGATAACATGAATATAGACCAAAAAAACCCGTGTGGCTGGCTTGTTACAGATATTCCAGTATATTTCTTCACCTCTGTCCGGTGCCAGAACCGAAAGTGGTGATAATCTTTGCTGTCTGGCAGGGTTAGTTTCTCATCCATCCTCTCTCTAGGGAGGTGCTTCTGGGGGCTTGAGGTTTTATCCTATGTTCCCCATTCCCACTGCTCACATGGCAGATGATGCAGAAGCTTAGGGTCTTTAGGTTTTAAGCAAAGAGGCTTCAAGGAAAATCCAGTCCTGGTGCTTACTTATTTTCCGGGATTCCTGATGTCATTTCAGTTTTGGGGCTCTGTGAATTCTTTTTGTCACTTCAGCGGTGTGCTTGAAAATGTATTTCTGTGTACTTTTTAATCCAATGTTTTAGTTGCTTCTATCAATAGCAGTTATTCAGAGTATTTAATTTGCAGTATTGCCAGTAATGTATGTCTTCATCCTTTTTCTGCTCCTTATTCCCCCTCTGTCCCATCTCTCCTTCCCATCCCCTCCTCCTTCCTTTCCTCCCTTCCTTCCTTAGCTTGCCTATAATTGTTCAGCAAACCAGCTTCATCCTAGAAAGAGGAGGCCTAAAGAATAAAAGCCTTTTGTATGGGTGATGGGCTTTCATTATCCTAGCACCAATTTTCTTGCAGATTTTTATTTATTGAATTATGTATAAATAATGTTCTAACTCCTCTTAGCAAAGTATAGTGCTTTATTCATTATTATATCCACAGCGAACTAGAGAATTATAAGGCAGTACACACAAATTTTTCTTCGGCTGTATATAAAAAGAAATAGCATTTACAGGAATGTAAACTGCACAAGTTAACCCTGTCTCTGTCCTTAAGCCTTTTGACTGTATTCAGTTCCACTGCTGTGGGCCAGGCTTTCATCTCTCTAATGTTTGGACATTCCAAACTTTCTTGGGCAATTCTGAAGTCCATTTTCTAAGGATTATTATAAACCTGTTATTTAAACGTCTTAAACCTGTTTTATTCTCAGATGTCTAAATTGGCTCCTCGTAGGGGATCCACTTTATTTTCTTCTCTGGGCATCAGGAATGATCATGATGGATGGTCTGGTCTGAACTGAAGGTGTTGAATTGCAATCCTTGCAGCAAAGATTCTCTTGGTGGAGGTGATTTTTATTATCCACAAAGAATGGGTTGATCCTACCTTCCTAAACCATTCAGAGAAATTTAGCCAGGAGCTAGCATGTGAAGTTCGTAGATCATTCATTCACCAGACATTTTACAAGACACCCACTGTGAACCAGGGGTTAATGCTCTGTATGAAGGACTGGAAATGTAGTTTTTAATAGGATGGACTCCTTGTACCAGTGTATTACACCATCATGTTTTACAGCTTAAATTTACACGATGTTATATGTCAATTATATCTCAATGAAGTGGGAAAAATATGACAGATGCCCTGATCTCAGGGAGTTAATGGTTTAATAGGAATGGTATTAAATCTCCCCAATACTCTGTGTTCTAAGAGAAATACTGCTTTCCCCTTCCCAAATAATACTCTGGAGATAGGGTTGGTTTAATAAATATGCAACATTTATAAAGTTGTGATCTCAGTAGTGTAGCTCTGGTGCCAGAGTAGTTTTGCATTTTTAAAATCAATACCTTGAGATATATTTTGATACTTATTCAATATCTATCTTAAACATTGAGGAATCTTCGCACCTTCTACTAGAATGTTTTGTTCTATTTTCTAATACTCCAAACTTGGAGTCCCTTACTTTTTAATACTTCAAAGCTCTCCATCCAGCCCATCCTGATAATGCTTCTTTATTCAGTCCCCCACTGTGTACACAATGTCCCTGATAATTACAATTATTCCCCTAATGGCTTTTCTTGTGATAATTTTCCTAGCAGCTTTGGCTCTTTCTTTACAGAGAGTGGAACTGGGAGAAAAGGCTCAGTAACCTGAGGGGAAAGTGGTGAATACCAGCATGTTAATATCTCCATCTCATCACATCAGTTTGTGTAAGATAAAACTCTCCACAAGCACATGTGATTTGAACTGATCTTTACTTTGAGGGGTAATAGTGTATTGTGGCCCATATGTGGAAATGTGGATATTAAAAAATGCCAGTTTTCAAGGAGCCCAGTTACCAAGTCATCACATCCTAAGATAGAGTCATCTTGTTGGCCACTAAGAGTAGTCAAGAAGGAAGTTTGAACTGTTACTAGGAAGAAGGGGTGGACTTCCTGGAAGGATGATCTGGGAGAGTTAAGGAAGACAAAGGGTAGAGGGGGAGCGTAATGGATAAATGTAAAGGGGCCGTGGAGAGCCCAGAAAGGGAGGCATAGAATCAAGGGATTGTGGACTTATGCATTTTCCAAGGCTATGGAATCTAAGTTCTTTTTATTTCCAGGGCACATATGCTGTTTTCTGAATCATGGCTTACATCATCTAAAATGCATCTTTTTTCCTGACTCCAGTGGACTAACATGAAAAACAGGTATATTTTACTATTCTGCTCACATAGTGGAGATCTGATGGGGCAGGCTTCTAATAGCTTAAATTATACTGTATACATGTACTTTGCAGTGATTTGACATGGTATCTTATATTTTTGGTGGTGATTGGTTATAAACTTAAAACTGCCCTTTCCTAAATTTCTTCCCTGGTGGCTCAGCCAGTAAAGCATCTGCTTACAATGCGAGAGACCTGGGTTCAATGCCAGGTTGGAAAGATCTCCTGGAGAAAGAAATGGCAACCCACTCCAGTATTCTTGCCTTGAAAACTCCATGGGCGGAGGAGCATGGTAGGCTACAGACCATGGGGTCACAAAGAGTTGGACACGACTGAGTGACTTCATGTTCACATTCCTAAATTTAGTCGTAAGATTCCATATTTTAATCTTTCTTCAGTGTAACTGTATATTGGATCCCACCAGGTACATGAAATTCCCTGAGACTGTCAGGACTCCCCTCTGGTGATGTGGTAGGGCTTTCCTCAGTGTCCTCAGAGAGGACTTCCTATAGGATATTGTCACTGTTGATATTGATTAGTCCCTGGAGGATTTACTTTGGCCTTGTCATTTCTATTGTTTCAATCCCTCAAAGTATGCAGAAATCATATTGTTTCCTTGTTCTATGGTACTATTAGTTTGTCAGGGCTCTTATAACAAAATATCAGAGACTGGGTGGCTTGTAAATAACACACATTTATTTCTCAAAGTCCTGGAAGCTGGGAAGTCTAGGATCATAGCCCTGATGGGTGTGGTCCTGGTACGAACCCATCTTCTCACTGTGTCTGCACATTATGGGAAGGACAAGGAATCTGTCTAGGTCTCTGTTATTAGGGTATTAATCCCAGTTGTGAGGGCTCAGCTCTCATAACGTAACTACCTCCCTAAGGCCTCACTTCCTTGTACTGTTACCTTGAAGGTTAGGATTTCAACATAAGAATTTTCAGGAGACAGAAATGTTCAGACCATAGCAGTAATTATCTGAATAAGGCTGACCTGTCAGCCTCAAAATTTGAGGGTGTTGTATGTCAGTCTAGAATTTAGTATCCTGTGGTAGGTACTTAGCTGTGATTACATAAGAATCACATAAAGAATTTTTACTTTCTAAAAAATAGTTTTGAAAAAAGTTGTAAATAGTTATGGGGAAATTAGTGTTCCATATGTAAAAATATAGGATCCAGGGCTTCCCTGGTGGCTCAGTGGTTAAAGCGTCTGCCTCCAATGTGGGAGACCTGGGTTCGATCCCTGAGTCGGGAAGATCCCCTGGAAAGGAAATGGTAACCCACTCCAGTATTCTTGCCAGGAGAATCCCATGGACAGAGAAGCCTGGTAGGCTACAGTCCATGGGGTCGCAAAGAGTTGGACATGATTGAGCGACTTCACTATATCAGATCAGATCAGATCAGTCGCTCAGTCATGTAGGACTCTTTGCGACCCCATGAATCGCAGCACGCCAGGCCTCCCTGTCCATCACCAACTCCCGGAGTTCACTGAGACTCACGTCCATCGAGTCAGTGATGCCATCCAGCCATCTCATCCTCTGTCGTCCCCTTCTCCTCTTGCCCCCAATCCCTCCCAGCATCAGAGTCTTTTCCAATGAGTCAACTCTTTGCATGAGGTGACCAAAGTACTGGAGTTTCAGCTTTAACATCATTCTTTCCAAAGAAATCCCAGGGCTGATCTCCTTCAGAATGGACTGGTTGGATCTCCTTGCAGTCCAAGGGACTCTCAAGAGTCTTCTCCAACACCACAGTTCAAAAACATCAATTCTTCGGCGCTCAGCCTTCTTCACAGTCCAACTCTCACATCCATACGTGACCACAGGAAAAACCATAGCCTTGACTAGACGGACCTTTGTTGGCAAAGTAATGTCTCTGCTTTTGAATATGCTATCTAGGTTGGTCATAACTTTCCTTCCAAGAAGTAAGTGTCTTTTAATTTCATGGCTGCAGCCACCATCTGCAATGATTTTGGAGCCCAGAAAAATAAAGTCTGACACTGTTTCCACTGTTTCCCCATCTATTTCCCATGAAGTGATGGGACCAGATGCCATGATCTTCGTTTTCTGCATGTTGAGCTTTAAGCCAACTTTTTCACTCTCCTCTTTCACTTTCATCAAGAGGCTTTTTAGTTCCTCTTCACTTTCTGCCCTAAGGGTGGTGTCATCTGCATATCTCAGGTTATTGATATTTCTCCCGGCAATCTTGATTCCAGCTGTGTTTCTTCCAGTCCAGCATTTCTCATGATGTACTCTGCATATAAGTTAAATAAACAGGGTGACAATATACAGCCTTGACGTGCTCCTTTTCCTATTTGGAACCAGTCTGTTGTTCCATGTCCAGTTCTAACTGTTGCTTCCTGACCTGCATACAGATTTCTCAAGAGGCAGATCAGGTGGTCTGGTATTCCCATCTCTTTCAGAATTTTCCACAGTTAATTGTGATCCACACAGTCAAAAGCTTTGGCATAGTCAATAAAGCAGAAATCGATGTTTTTCTGGAACTCTCTTGCTTTTTCCATGATCCAGCAGATGTTGGCAATTTGATCTCTGGTTCCTCTGCCTTTTCTAAAACCAGCTTGAACATCAGGAAGTTCACGGTTCACATATTGCTGAAGCCTGGCTTGGAGAATTTTGAGCATTACTTTACTAGCGTGTGAGATGAGTGCAATTGTGCGGTAGTTTGAGCACTCTTTGCCATTGCCTTTCTTTGGGACTGGAATGGAAACTGACCTTCTCTAGTCCTGTGGCCACTGCTGAGTTTTCCAAATTTGCTGGCATATTGAGTGCAGCACTTCCACAGCATCATCTTTCAGGATTTGGAATAGCTCCACTGGAATTCCATCACTTCTACTAGCTTTGTTCGTAGTGATGCTTTCTAAGGCCCACTTGACTTCACATTCCAGGATGTCTGGCTCTAGGTGAGTGATCACACCATCATGATTATCTGGGTCGTGAAGATCTTTTTTGTACAGTTCTTCTGTATATTCTTGCCACCTCTTCTTAATATCTTCTGCTTCTGTTAGGTCCATACCATTTCTGTCCTTTATTGAGCCCATCTTTGCATGAAATGTTCCTTTGGTATCTTCGATTTTCTTGAAGAGATCTCTAGTCTTTCCCATTCTGTTGTTTTCCTCTATTTCTTTGCACTGATCGCTGAAGAAGGCTTTCTTATCTCTTCTTGCTATTCTTTGGAACTCTGCATTCAGATGTCAAGACCAACCCCATGGAAAAGAAATGCAAAAAAGCGAAATGGCTGTCTGGGGAGGCCTTACAAATAGCTGTGAAAAGAAGAGAAGCGAAAAGCAAAGGAGAAAAGGAAAGATATAAACTACACTATATAACTAGTACTAAAATGAATATAGGATGGATTACTAATTTGTGGATATAAGACACAGAAAAGGAACTTGAAACAAATAGAGGAAATATTTATTGAGTTTCTGGAATGCATTTTTAACCTTAGAACTGGAAAATAATCACCCAGGAAAATATCAATGGATTTAACTAGGTAAAAATTTTCAAATGTACATAAAAATATAGGGAATTAAAAGTTCACTATAATTTCAGTAAATACTATAGAAGAAGTTAATATTTACACAAAGAACTCATAATAAGATACAAAACTATTAGAGCTCAAAAAGTGAAAGAGTAAACAAATATATGGGAACAAAGAACTCATGAAAGGGGAACTTGAAGTGATTATTAAAAACTTGGGAAAAAATGTTCACCATTGTTAATTACCAAAAACCTATATATTAGGACAGTTATGAAATGCTACATTTTGTCTATCAAATTAGGGAAAACTTAGAAAACAGTAATACAGAATCTAAAGGGAACATGATGTCACAAAAAGCATCCCATATTACATATAAAATTAATAATTGACAAAAACTTCTGAAAAGTAATTTGGAAATATATAACAAGAACCTTTAAAACATTCTTATCCCTTGCTCTAACAATTGTATCTTATGGACTTTGTCCAACAGAAATAATAAATTTTAAAAGCAAATGTTAGGCATCTGAGAGGACAGGATGGATGTACTTTTTCCTTATCCTCCTCCTATGTGCAGTGTGCAGAGTGGTAACACGGCACTTCTACCCTCCCAGCCAGCGTCGTATCAGCAGAGGCCTGGTGTGGGGCCAGAAGTTCCAGCCTTGCCCAGAGACAATGAGAAGCCCATCTAACTGTGTCAGTGAGGGCTGAGAAATGTACCTGGACTTCTAACCGCACCTGGAAGTGAAAAAGTGGGACCTATCCCTTCCTCTGTCAGAGCAGTGCCAGAGAAAGCTAACTAAAAGAGGATTTGAATAAGACATATTTATCCAGAGTCTTATTATTTAATATCCAAAATGTACAGGTTTGAGTAGAAGAATCACTTACCATGCTAAGAACTCGGAAAATCTGAACTGAATGAAAAGGCGGTCAACAGACACCACTGCCAAGAGACAGAGATCTGTCAAAGATTTTCAAGCAGCCATCAGAAAAATGCTCCAAGAAGCAATTATGAACACACTTGGAACAACAGGAAATCTCAACAAAGAAATAGAAGATATTAAGAGGAACTAAATGGAAAATTAGAATGGAAAAATATAATACTTGAAGTAAAACTCTCAGTGGTTGAACTCGATAGGAATAGGAGAATAGAGGGGACACAGGAAAGAATCAGTAAACTTGATGACAGAATAATAGAAATTATTCAATCTAAACAGCAGACTGAAGTAGTCTAAAAAATGACAGCATCTCAGGGACCTGAAAGACTTAAACAAAGGTATGACATTTGTGTCACTGGAGTCCTGGAAGTAGAGGAGAAAGAGAATGGGGGGAAAAGTGCTCAAAGAAATAAGGGATGACTTTTCTCAAATTTGGTGAAGGATGTATTTATAGATTCAAGAAACTGAGTGAACCCAAAACAGAAATCTATACCAAGACACATCATAATCAAATTTATGAAAGCTGAAACAAAGGAAAAATCTTAAAAGCAGTGAGAGAAAAGTGACAACTTTTCTGTGGGAGAGAAATGGTTAAAAAGATGGCCTATTTCTTATTAGAAAACATGAAGGCCAAGAGGAAGTGGCACAAGATTTTTCTAGTCCTAGAAGAAAAGACTTGTCAACTCAGAATTATATAATCAGTAAATATATCCTTCAGGAATGAAGGGAAAATCAAGACATTCTAAAATGAAGGAAATCTAAGAATTCATCACCAGAAGACCTACCTAAGAGAATTCATCACCAAAAGTATGACTAGGGAAGCTCTCTAAAGAGAAAGAAAAAATTTTAAAAGAAGGTATTTTGGAATATCGGAGATGAAGAAAGAGCAGTGGAAAGATCAACCAAAATGAGTAAGTACAGTAGAATTTCCTTATTTTTCTTGAGTTATATTTACGTTTGACAAGCAAAAGTTATAATACTGGCTGATAGGATTTAAATGTATGTAGAGAAAACATTTACATCAATTATACTATGAATAGGGGAGATAAAGAGATGTCAAGGGAGAGAGTGTTTCTAAATTTCACTTAAGCTGGTAAAATGTCAGCACCAGTAGATTATGATGGTTTATGGATATATAATATAATAACTAGGGCTTCCCCAGGTGGCACGGTGGTAAGGAATCTACCTCCAAATGCAGGAGATGTGGGTTTGATCCCTGGGTTGGGAAGATCCCCTGGAGTAGGAAATGGCGACCCACTTCAGTATTCTTGCCTAGAGAATCCCATGGACGGAGCAGACCTGGCAGGCTACAGTCCATGAGGTCGCAAAGAGTCAAATATGATTAAGCACACACACACACACACACACACACACAAAATGTAGTAACTAGAGCATCTGCTAACAAAGGTATACAATAGATGCAGTCACAGATACTATGTATAAATCAAAACACAATTCCAAAAATGTTCAAGTAACTCATAGGAAGGCTGGAAAAAAGACAATGGAGAAACAAAAACTAGGGTAAACAAGGTGAAATAATAAAATGGAAAACTTAAGGCCTGATGTATCAATAATTTCATTAAATGTAAATGGTCTAAGTACATCAATTAAAAGACACATTGACTGAGTGGATTAAAAAGAAAAAAAAAAAAACTGACCTAACTCTGTGCTGTCTATACAATTTCATTTCTTTTTTTTTTTTCTTTCAAAGTTGGAAAATTTTTTATTGTCTCTTTTTTTTTTTCACTTTTGTTTTTTTTTTTTAATTTTATTTTATTTTTAAACTTTACATAACTGTATTAGTTTAATATAATGATACAGGTAGGTTGAGAGTAAAAAGATGGGAAAAATATGTATCATGCAAACTTTAAAAAGTAGGTATGGCTATATTAATATCAGATAGAGTAGACTTTATAGCGTGGAAAGTTATCAGACACAGAAAATAAATGACATTATAACATGATGTCATTTGAAATGACTCATTATGAGTCCATCTACCAAGAAAACATAACAATCCTAAATGTTAGTGCAGCCAACAGTTGAGCTGCAAAACATGTGAGACACAAACAGAACTGAAAGGCTAAATGGACAAGTCTACTCTTAACTGAAAAACAAGGCAGAAAGTCAGCAAAGATATAGAAGAACTCAAGAACACCATTAGCCACCAGGATCTAATTGATATTTATAGAACAGTACTGTACAAGAGTAAAACACACATTCTTTTCAAATTCTCATGGAACATATGAGGATAGACCATAATCTGGGTCATAAAACAATATTCAACATATTTTAAATAATTGAAATCACACGGAAAATGTTCTGTGATAACAATGAAATCAAAGTAGAAGTCAGTAACAAAAGTTACTGAGAAGCATCCAAATACTTGGAAACTAAACAGAATAATTCTAAATAATCCATGTGTCAAATAGCAAGTCTCATGGGCATTGAAAAAGTACATTGAAGTATATGAAAATGCAAATAGACTGTATCAGAGTTTATGGCAGACTGTTAAAGCAGTGTTGAAAGAGAAATTTATACCACTAAATGCTTAGATTAGGAAAAAAGAAACATCTCAAAGCAACAACCTAAGCTCCCACCTCAGGAACCTAGAAAAAAGAACAAAATAAACCCAAATTAAGCAGAAAGAAGGAAATGAATATAAAAGCAGAAATCAATGAAATTGAATATAGAAATGTAGCAGAGAAAGTCAAAGAAACAGAAAGTTGGGTGTTTTTTTTTTTTTTAAAGATCATTAATATTGACAAATCTCTAGAAAGATTAAAAAATTCAAAAAGAGGAAATTTACAAATTAACCAATACCAGGAATGAAACAGACTATCAGTGAACATCCTGCACACATAAAAAGAATAGAAATGAAAACTATGAACAGCTCTGGACACATAAATTTGACAACTTAGGAGAAATGGGCCAATTCCTTAAAAATGTGTGAACTGCCAAAACTCACCCAGTATGAAATAGATAATTCAAATAGCTCTGTAACTATTAAGGAAATTGAATTTGTAATTTAAAAACTCTCAGAAAAGAAACCTCTAGGCCCACGTGGTTTCCCTAGAGAAGTCTATACCTATTATTAAGTGAAGTGAAGTGAAGTGAAAGTTGCTCAGTCATGTCTGATAACTTTGTGACCCCATGGACTGTACAGTCCATGGAATTCTCCAGGCCAGAATACTGGAGTGGGTAGCCTTTCCCTTCTCTAGGGGATCTTCCCAACCCAGGGATCAAACCCAGGTCTCCCACATTGTAGGGGGATTCTTTATCAGCTGAGCCATAACACCAATTCTATACTATCTATATCATCTCTTCCAGGAAATGGAATAGAAAGAATAGTTTTTAACTCATTTTATGAAACTAGTATTTATCTGTCATCAGAACCAGAAAAAGATAGTACAAAAAACGAAACAAATCAAAAACAAAAAAAGCAACTACTATAGACCAGTATCCTCCATGAATATAGATGGAAAAATCTTTAGCAAAATATTAGCAAATGAATTCAGCAATATATAAAAAGAATTATCACAGTGAATTTATTCCCAGAATGCAAGTCTGATTCAGTATTCAAAAACAGTGTAATTCAATATATCAAAAGCCAAAGAAGGAAATTATTAAATCATATCAATTGTTGCAGAAAAAATTTTTGACAACAAGTCTTAAAAAATGGAATTGGAAAAGTAACTGTTCAGAGGATAATATAGACTTTACAGAATACAGACTTGGAGAATATATTTGGAGATCAAATATTCAACAAAGAATTATTGCCTAGAATATATAAAGAATTCTCAGTCTCAACATTAAAAATATCAAATGATTCAAACAGAAAATAGGCAAAAAACCTATAAACAGATATTCCACTGAAGAGGATATACAGCTGGCAAATAGATACATGCAAAGATAGTCAACATAATTAGTCATTAGGGAAATTCAAGTCAAAACCACTACACGTGCAACATAATGGCAAAAAACAAAAACAAAGCTAACAAAACAAAGAAACAGGT